>NW_027513239.1:0-239697 GCF_048772815.1 Callospermophilus lateralis
TTCCTAGTACTGACAACTAACTTCAGTGAATGGTGCATACAAATCCTAATATTTCTACAGTAACTCATCCTGTTTAACATCAATGCAAGTAGATTCCTATGGGATATGATGTGACTTTTGACATTCATTTTTATTTAACACTGGTACTTTACAATTTCTTCAGTTTATGCACATCATAGGATATATATTTCATCCACAAGTTCGCAAATTATAGGCATTTGTTTCACTTTCAATCACTTCCTGTTTAGAACACATGTATTCCTCCAGGTTTCTTGATGGGTCTTTCAGTGAGACTTCTTTCCAAACACTTTATTTTCGATTTCCTAATCACTTTTGAAGCAAAACTCACACACCCTTCATGATAACCCATAACCCTAATGTTAACATTAGATGTACAACTGGTTGAAATGAATGAATGTATATCAATATAAGATTTCGTATATATTTTCAGATATTAATTCAATCCATTATTTAAAGTGGAATCAGTTATATTATTTATTCACAGTATCGTCTATTCATGCATTATCTCTATATTCATAGACACAGGATACACCTCATTGAACTCCAGTACTAATTAATACATCTTCAACATATTGCTCCCAGAAATGGTGGAAGAAATACCCATGTCACCTGATCTACATATACATTTTATCACAGTAATATTCAGGTCACAAAAAACACAAACGACACACTTATGATTGTACCAAACCTAAACGGAAATTGAACATGGATTACTAAAAACATCCATGTCCAGGTTGCCTAATGTGCTCAAATGAAAATCCTATTGGTGACTACATATTTGTTTCTTCCAAAGATTATATAATCAAACTCAACCCTTTTGAAAAAGTCTAATCCTGTCACTCACTTTATACTTTGCCTGATTTTGTAATGTCTCAATTGATATCTTCTTTCCTAGATATTTTCCCCAGTTCATCATTGTGACTGAATCTTCACATGTGGTGACACTTACATTCACCCTCTAACCGAAACCCTATTGCTAAAGAACATTTGTTCCAAATCTATTATTCCCTCCTTCCTAAACCTACCGAATATCTTCCTAATCCTAACTTCTATCACTTTTTGACTGGATGTTCTCTTCTACATTCCATCATCCCAGGTACAAGATACTATGCCATTGTATATCGATTTATCTGAGACATCTGTGCAGAAAGTAATTCAAAGCTAAGTATACCAATCAAGGGCCCAATGACCTTCTGGGCTTCAAATCTTACTTAGATTCCTGTTTTCATAATTATATTTCACCTATATATTGTTGTAAATATTGCAGGATCCCAATACCTTTATTCATCCTGTAGAATGATTCCTAACTGAAATTGAATCTGTTATTAACCCTAAGCATACACTGTTCCCTCAATCTTACATTACAGAAGAGCAGGGACAGAGTTGGTCTTAAAATACAGGAATGTAGGGGATCTTTAACCTGCTAATAACCACAAAGGTCCTTGCAGAAATGATGCCTGGAGAAGATATAGGCAGCTATGAAGGACCTGAGAGAGCAAAAGTCATCTACCATGGAAAGCAACCTGGTCAGTATGAAGGGTTGTGTCTGAATCATCCTCTCTGATCTTAATGTAGAGAAGATGGACCAAAGCAGGTAATTATGGAGAGCTGTTCCTGGGTGCCTATGTTTGATTTATCATTCTAACTTGTGAAAGTGTCACAGAGAGTAGGGGAAGCCTCCATCTCATGGGACCCTTGGAAGCAACTGTTAGGACAAACTGGTTGCCAAGGCAGTGACCTCATTCAGTTCAGGAAGGAAGTGACCTCACCTCACTTCCTTGGTGATGGAATTCTCTGAACTTGGGATTCGGGAAGCCAGGCACCCAAAAGCAGTCCCAATCCAAGTCCCATTGGTCTCACTTGTTTGGATTTACCGAGGACAGGGTCAGTCTTTTTTGGTACCTACTGATGTGAGGATGGCCAAATGCCAGGAAAGCTCTGAAGAGGGTCCTTTTCTGAGAAAGCAGGTAGTCGCTCAGCGCTCGCTTCTGACAATTTCAGAGAGGTGGCCAAAGAGACCAGATCTGAGATAGGACAGGCCATTTCTGGTGAACATAGCATGGTCCACCACTCAGAGGAAACTCCGGATAGTCACAGACCTACTTGGGGGAAGGAGGTGTCTTTGTGGGTGTGGGTGTGGGTTTGTGGTTTTGTCTCATATTCTGAGAATAGGTAGGAAAGGCGGTTTACTTGGTTTGGAGTGAACAGCTTTTACTAAGTCATTTGACAAGGCGAGTGTTTCTATGTCTGTGTAACCCACTGTGTCCGTGGTTGTAGATATTAGAAAAGAGGATGCATCATTGGATGTGTCCTGTCTAGTAGAAATCTTCCCAGCATGCATCCTGCCCAATTTATGAATGTACTGCAGCTTGCCTTATCGATGGGCAAAACCTGCTATCTTCCTAAGTTCCTGTTTTCTTTCTGAATTCTGGCCACTCTGTAGAATAGGCTCATGGTTTTGTGTCCAAGGTATGTACCACCTCCAATCTCTGTGACATGGCCATGTACTGAATAGCTGAAAGGAATGGCGACCATGTCAGAAAACTCAGATATCAGTGTGACCATGAAAGTCTCAGTGGAGAAACCCTGCTTTGGGCCTTTAGAATACCTATTGTTCAGCTGCCCTGAAAGTTGAGAGAAACAAAAACCCTGAGTACTGAATAAATGTTGCAGCAGTTGGAACATGTCGCTGTATTGAGGTTCCCTCACCAGACTTTAGTTTCCCCAGTTATCTGGACTGTCAATGTAACCTTTTAATTTTAGTGTTACAGTTGTCCTTCCCCATTAGATACAGTGTAATAATTTCATGTCATCTGATCTTGCAAAATCCTTTTACTAGTATGACCTTTGTGTCTAATAGAGAAATCTTCACTTCTGTTACTCAAGGCTGGATAATCGTACTAGCAGACACGAAGACTACCTGTTTAGGTTAGGAATATAAGTAGGTCTTAACCTAAAAAATCTGCCTCTGGCAGCTCCTCTTGATAGTCTCTTTTTATAGTTATCAGGCATTCCTGTCTGAGAATCCTTCTTTTAGTTTCCAGTCTTACTTATTTTGGGAGGCTAACATAAATTGTATACCTTAAAATTTTATTATTATTATAATTATTATTATTATGATGATGATGATGATGATTAATTAAAATGCCCAGGAATGGCTGTATTTTCGTTTTAACTGTCTTTGCTAACTGTTTAAGATGAAACAGTCAAACTGACTTCTGTTTCTATCTATTTTTCACAGTCAGCTGAGCTTTTATGGGAGTCAATTCTGGGGAAACTTGAGAGCAGCTTCTCAGTTCTGATAGTGCCATTTTCGTTAGGTGGGTCCAGGTCTTGCTTGACCATGTGGTTTCCCTCAGAAGCATAAGAATGTCTCCCTTCTCTGATAACTCTCCTCTTCATGGCAAATGCACTCATTGGCTTTATGTTCTCCAGTGGTCTCATTATTTTTCCTGATCTGGAGGTTATTTGGCCCAGAGTTGCAAAGCTCTTTAGAGAAGTCCCCTGTTCCCTGGATTCAGACTGACTCAGAGGGCAAGAGCCAAATATTGGTTTTCTTGGCCCTTTTCATTTAACTTTAATTAAATCCTAATCTGAAACATCCAGCAAATAAATTTTAACAGCCTTATATTACAAGTACTGGGATTTAATGTCTATAACTTTATAATTATTTATCTTTTAATTAATTGGGATCTGTATTATTCTGTCTTATAGGTGATGACTTATTATCTTAAATTAACCCATGTTGTGTTCTTAAAGCAACACTTCTGTAAAACACTAACAGGGAATATTTAGATCACTTATAAGGAAATTACAAAATAAAAATTTTTAACAAGAGTAAAAATACTTAGTTCGTGTAACAGCTACCCTAAATTTTTTGGCTGAGTTATACACTATATCCCCTGTTTAAATCCTAGTAATCTTGACACAAATCAAAAACCAAAGAAACTTTTGAACATAACTTTAAATGAAATAAAATCTGACCTACTGCTTTCGTAGTCATTCTCACATGTTGTAAGATGGGACACACAGCCTTATTTCAGTTAAGGCAGGGCTCTATATGAATCTTTAGTGTTTTAGATCTAAAGGTGATCTTTGTTTTTTAAATATCATTTTACAAAGTTTACATAAATTGTGTCAGGTCACATGAACATTTGCTAACACCGTATGATATCAGATTTAAAACATGAATTAAAGAAAGGCTGAAAGTTTTTAACCTTTACATAGATTAGGCTCTCAATAACTTAAAAATACATTTAAATGGTTCCCCAATGTAAAAAGTAACATAAAACTTTACATATCTTATTGATAACAGGTAAATAAATCCCCAATATATTTTTTTTACCATATAACTTTAGAACAACAGATTGATATAATGCTCTTTTCAAGTTTCTACCTTACAGACTTGTATACCTGGAAGATATGAGCACATTGACAGCAACACAATTACATTGATGTTTCTACATTAACCAAGTTTAGCTTTTAAAGAAATGGCAGTACAGTTCTCTAAAATAACAGTTCTTATTTATTCAGTTGTTTAATTTTTATGGTTGTTTGCTCTAGAAAAAAATAAAACTTAATAACACAGTTTTATGGGTAAACTTATGTTTTCAGAAATTTTTGTCTCTTTAACACATGACTGAATTTTACAATCTTATACACACTTTAGTACAAACTTATACAGACCTTAGTAAATCAATCACATATCAAACAAAACTACTCATGAATGAGTAATCCCATATGAAATTTACTTTACTTATTTATTAAAATATTAGACAATTGTATTGAAAATTGTATACCATTTTTTTGTTGTTGAAGGAAAAGTCCTTGAACAAAGGCATATTAGACCTTTTGTAGACATTAATATTTTATTAGATTTTTGAACACCTAGAAAACCTTGTGAGCTTAAATTTAAAGAGCAATTCCCTACAGAACAGAACAGAGGACAGAACCATTCTCATTACTGTCCCGGAGAGGGGTATATGTTAGCCTACCCAGGCCACCTCCCTGTCATCAGAAGTACTCTCCCTTAACTGGATAGCAGATGTTATAAAGGTGTCACTTACCTATGGAGGCCACCTCTACCAGGAGCTTGCTAATAGTTTTAGTGCTTTGGTTCTCTGCAGTGCTCCACGGACTGAAGGCTCAATCCAAGGCCTTGGAACGTCTTAAGTTGCACACCCCCTAGAGTGGCTCTCCAGTGTGGAGCCCTAGAGGGCAGGCCAGCTTCAGAATTTCCACAGTCTGGTCTTGTGATCTGGTCGGGCAGGGTTATCTCGCTTTGGAACTCCAAAATGTAAGACCAGAATGCAAGAAAAGACCACTGACTCCAATTAAAATCAAATTAAGGCAAGCTAATTATTTCAACCGGCCAGGCTGCCTCTCCCTCCCAAAATGGCGGGAACAAGACAGCAACCCAACTTTCCTAAAGCCCAGATATGTAGCCCAGAAAGATACACAAAAGGGGGGTTACAGATAAGAGAACTTTGACAAGCATCACATTAATGGTATATTACATTTTTTTTTTTTTGCTGGCCCTAACAACAGAATTTATGAGGACCATTAGAGCCTCAGAGACACGTTGTCTGGCCAGGGAAAGAAAAATATTTATGAGGTATCATTAAAGTTTTAGAGAGCGCTGCTATCTGGTCAGAGATCCAGACATGGGTGAGTTCAAGGCACTGGTAGGCATTCCAAGCAGGTTCAGAATTTGCGCTAATTTATAGTAAAGCCAAAATTATCTTTTCATGGCTTTGTGGCAAGATGGCCCCCAATTTTAATGAAAGATCAGGTTGGATCTATCAACCCTGTCCCTTACTTTTGGAAACTCCCCTACCACCTCCAAGGTTGTGAACTCCTGAGGATTTTGCATTCCTGATAGGTATTCACAGATTTTCTAACTGTTCTCCTCTAATTGTGTCTTACTTTGGGCCGAAGTAATATGAAGGCATTATTCTGGATGAGAGTGGAAAAATTTTGTGTAGCACATATTTGCATACACATTGGATTCATTATCTAATTTTCCATTCGAAATACTGAATCCCTGACACTAACCAATAGCTGACTAGACTCTGACTACTAAACCATTATGATGGAGAAAAATAACCCAAACAGAATAGAAATACAAGCAGTTCAGAGGAGGAATGGTGTACAGTTGGACTGGTCTTTTGGATGATAAAGGGTTGGTGTTATAAATCCAGTAAATTTTTTGTTTAAATAGTTCTCAATGTGTTTTAAAGTAAACAAATATGTGAATTCCTGTCTCCCTTTCTCTGTAGCCTATTCAGCACATGTAATTTTATATGCACATATAGAATCCTACCTGGTATCACACATACATACTTTTGAGGTTACAGTTACTAGGAAGATACAAATTTTGAGAAGAGATCACTCCTCCAAAACGATTTTGGAACTGAAAATTCAAACTATGGGTGAGCTTCCTAGTTGAAAAACATTATACATAAATCCATGTTTACTAAAATAAATACTTTTGCATCTGTTGATGATATATATTTAATGATGAAATTCGATAGGCATAAATATTGCTACATTTTAATGTCTGTGTATATATATATACACAATCTCCAGATTTTTCAAAATATGAAATATATGTGTCTTACATTAACTCCCTGAATTCATTCATGTTCAGGTATGTGGATTTATAATCAACTTTTTACAAGATTATTCTCAGAAATATTCATCCACCTGAAATACATATTTGTTTTCTAGTACTGAAAACTAACTTCAGTTAATGTTCCATACAAATCCTAATATTTCTACAGTAACTGACCCACTTAAACATCATTGCCTGTAGATTTGTATGGGACATAATGTGTATTTTGACGTTCATTTTTTTACAACACTGGTACATTATTATTTCTTCAGTTTATGCACATCATAGGATATATATTTCATCCACAAGTTCACAAATTTATAGGCATTTGTTTCACTTTCAATCACTTACTGCTTCAAAACACATGTATTCCTCCAGGTTTCTTAACTGGTCTTTTCATGAGACTTCTTTCCAAACACATTATATTTGATTTCCATAATCAATTTTGAAACAAAGCCCACACACTCTTCATGATAGACCATAAACCTAATATTAAAATTAGATGTATAACCGGTTGGAATGAATGATTGTTTATCAATATAAGATTTCCTATATATTTTCAGATATTAATTCAATCCATTATTTAAAGTGGAATCAGTTATATTATTTATTCACAATATCGTCTATTCATGCATTATCTCTATATTCATAGACACAGGATACACCTCATTGAACTCCAGTACTAATTAATACATCTTCAACATATTGCTCCCAGAAATGGTGGAAGAAATACCCATGTCACCTGATCTACATATACATTTTATCACAGTAATATTCAGGACACAAAAAACACAAACGTCACACTTATGATTGTACCAAACCTAAACGGAAATTGAACATGGATTACTAAAAACATCCATGTCCAGGTTGCCTAATGTGCTCAAATGAAAATCCTATTGGTGATTACATATTTGTTTTTTCCTAAGATTATATATTCAAACTCAAGCCTGTTGAAAATGTCTAATCCTATTACTCACTTTATACTTTGTCTCATTTCGTAATGTCTCTATTGATATCTGTTTTCCTACATATTTTCCCCAGCTCATTATTGTAACTCATTCTTTACATGTGCTTACATTGACATTCACTTTCTAACCAAAACCCTATTGCTAAAAATATTTTGGTCCGAATCCTATACTCACGCTTTTTTCTAAACCTACTGACTATCTTCTTAATCCTACCTACTGTCCCGTTTGACTGGATGTTCTCTTCGACATTCAATCATCCAAGAAAAAAGGTCCTATGCCATTTTATATCGATTCAGCTGAGGCATGTGTGCAGAACATATGCAAAACTAAGTCTCCCAATCAAGGGCCCAATGCCCTTCTGAGCTTCAAATCTTACCAGGATTCCTGTTTTCATACTTATATTTCACCTATATATTCTTGTAAATATCGCAGGTTTCCAATACCATTAATCATCCCGCAGAATTATTCCTAACACAAATCGAACATGTTTTTAACCCTAACCATACACTGTTCCCTCAATCTAACATTGCAGAAGAGCAGGGAAAGTGTTGGTCTTACAATACAGGAATGTAGGGGATCTTCCACCTGCTGAGAACCTCAAAGATACATGCAGAAATAATCCCTGGAGAAGATGTATGCAGCTATGAAGGACTTTTGAAAGTGAAAGTCATCTTCCATAGCAAACAACCTGGTCAGGATACAGGTTTGTGTCTGAATCAGCCTCTCTCTTTTTAATGTAGAGAAGATGGACCAAACCAGGCCTTTGTGGAGAGCTCTTCCCAGGTGCCTATGGTTTATATACCATTCTAACTTGTGAAAGTGTCACATGAAGTAGGGGCAGCCTCCATCTCAAGGGACCATAAGAAGAAACTGTTAGCACAAAGTGGTTGCCAAGTCAGTGACCTC
Source organism: Callospermophilus lateralis (assembly GCF_048772815.1). Taxonomy (NCBI): domain Eukaryota; kingdom Metazoa; phylum Chordata; class Mammalia; order Rodentia; family Sciuridae; genus Callospermophilus; species Callospermophilus lateralis. The sequence continues at coordinate 8,509 of NW_027513239.1, forward strand.
ATTCATTTCAGGAGGAAGTGACCTCACCTCACTTCCTTGTTTTTGGAAGTCTCTGAACTTGGAATCCAGGAAGGCAGGCACCCAGAGCCAGTCCCAGTCCCACTCCCAGTGGTCTCACTTGTTTGGATTTACCAAGGTGAGAATCGGTCTTTCTTGGTGCCTACTAATGTGAAGATGGCCAAATGCCAGAAGAGCTCAGAAGAGGGGCCTTTCCTGAGAAAGCCGGTAATGGCTCACTGCTGGCTCCTTTCAGCTTCACACAGTTGGCCAAGGATACTAGATCTGAGACAAGATAGTCCAATTCCGTGAAACATAGAATGGCCCACCAGTCAGAGAACACTCTGTATAGTCACAGACCTCCTTGGGGTAAGGAGGTGCCTTTCTGGGTGTGGGTGTGTGTTTGTGGTTTTGTCTCATGTTCTGAGAATAGGTAGGAAAGGCAGTTTGTTTGGTTTGGTGTGAACTGTTTCTGGTAAGTCATTTGACAAGGCGATTGTTTCTATTTCTGTGTATCCCACTGTGTCTGTGGTTGTAGAAATTAGAAAAGAGAATGCATCAATGGATGTTTCCTGTCTAGGAGAAAGCTTCCCAGGATTCATCTTGCCCCAGATATGTACAACCTCCAAGATCTTTGACAAAGCCATGTACTGGACAGCTGAATGGAATGGGAGCATCTCAGAAAACTCAGATATCAGTGTTACCAGGAAAGTCTCAGTGGAGAAACCCTGCAATGGGCCTTTTGCTTGCCTATTGTTATGTTGGCCTGAATGTCAGGAAGGTCTTTGCCTCAGGCCACCCCTTTGTGAAGCCTGAAGAAAACAGTTTTCAAATGGAAATGAGTGGACATCACCTGTGATTCTTTCCTTAATTGCTTTGGAAAGGGATGTGTCTGAATCAGCATTTTGGCCCTGTGTAAGGCTGTGGCTTAGATTCTCAGCACCTGATGGATCTAAAGAAAGATCCCTTGTGTGCATCCAAAACCAACATCTCCAAAAGAGCACTCATTGTGGATGAAGTCTAACCAACTCCACTAACCAACTCACAGTTATAGTAAATAACTTTTGAAGTTGAAGGGACCCCAGTAAACTTTGAAGTAGATACAGGGGCATTATACTCAGCCTTTAAGGCCCCATTGGGCCCTCTATCAAATAAAAGGTCGCTAGTTCAAGGGGCTAATGGCAGTAAATATCGGGCTTGGACAACTAAGAGGTACATGGACCTGTGGAAAGGAAAAATCCATCACTCCTTCCTAGTAATCCCAGAGTTCCCGGCCCCATTGATGGGTGGAGATCTGCTCACCAAACTCTGGGCCATAATGACTTTTAACCCTGAAGGCCCCCAAGTGGAATTTCTAAATCCTTCAGTAAAAACTCCTATAGTCATGGCTTTAACAATGTCAGTAGAAAATGTACATCAACTCACTCACCTTGGTTCAAAGAAATTGCAGGCATTCCTGAAAGATCAAGAACAGAGTTTTCTACTAACAGACTCACAGCAAAAGGAAATAACTGAATGGGTATCAAAAGCGTCTCAGGTCCATCAATTGGTTAATGCTTACCCTTTTAAGCTTCCTGCAGGAAAACACCTTCGAAGAACCAGACCAGAAAAATTTTCAGAAGTGAACTTTACTGAAATTAAGCCAGCAAGGTATGGACTTAAATATCTCCTAGTCTTTGTAGATACATTTTCAGGATGGATTGAAACCTTCCCCCCCCAAAAAAAAAAAAAAAACAATGGCTCAAATCGTGGTCAAGATGATACTGAAGGATATTTTTCCAAGATACGGCCTGCCTAAGGTAATAGGGTCTGACAATGCACTGGTGTTCATGGCCCAGGTAAGTCATGGGTTAACCTGTACCCTGGTGATTAATTGGTAGTTACATTATGCTTATAGATCCCAGAGCTCAGGACAGGTAGAAAAAATAAATAGAACCATTAAAGAGACCTTAATGAAATTAAGCTTAGAAACCAGCTAAAAGATTGGACTATACTCCTGCCTTATGCACTGTATCATCTAAAAAATACTCCCTCTGTTTCTTTGTGTAACCTCTCCCCCTGTGAAATTCTCTATGTTGCCCCTCCTCCAGTAAGGGACCTAACCCCAACTCTAAGACATAAGGATCCCTTCCACACCCCCTTGCTTGACACACTTAAAGCTCTTGAAAGAACTCAGCGATACCTGTTAAAACAGCTGGCCACGGCCTACCAACCTGGGGACAAGGAGACTCCACATCGATATCAAGTAAGAGACTTCATCTACATAAGATGACATCAGGTGTCATCCCTGGAACCCCGCTGGAAAGGAAATACCACGTGCTACTTATAACACCTACAGCAGTAAATGTAGACGGAATCCTTTCCTGTATCCATGCCTTCCATCTCAAGCCTGTGCCCTGTCCAGACTCTGGCTGGAAACTGGAAATGACTGGTAACCCTTTCAAATTGTGTATTTGGCATGTGTATAAGGCTATAGACTCTCCCCTTGGCCACCACTAGTCCTAACCCTCATCAGCGAATTCAGCAGCAATGGCTGATCACAAATCCTCATAGACCAGAAGAATGGTCTATCTCGCTTACAGCCCACATAGGGACCTGTTGGTCATCTCAACATTTGTCAGCTGCCTATAGGTTTTTCCTATTGGGATATCCCTGATAAAGCAGATCCCACTAAAATTTCATTAAATCCCTTTCGTATCATAGATAATGAAAACAAATATTATGGATGTAGGGACACGTGAGCCAGATGCAGGTTGGCTAGCCTAGATTACTATGTTTGCCTGGAAGGCTATCAAAGCCACAAACAGCCACGGCTGTGTGGGGGGAAAGCCGACTTCTTCTGTAAGTCATGGGGATGTTAGCATACAGGGACTGCCTGGTGGAACTCAAACTGCTCATCAAATTCAATACACAGAATTGGCCATATTACCAATTAGACAACCAAAACCTGTGACCCCCAGAGGGGTCTCAAGATCCTCACATTCTGCATGACCTTTTTAACTTCTGCAAGTGCTCAAAAGGGTTAAAGGAGATTCCCCTATGTGGAGGTTTTTTCCCTCCTTTGCTCACATCCTGAACTATACTTCTCCAATAGTTCCTCAAACTCAGCCTTCTGCTCCAGACTCTCTGCTGGCACTCCCACCTCAGCAACCTGATTTCTCCCTTCCAATTACTAGATCAAAAATCAAAACCTCTGCCAGTTCTCAGACAATTGCCCCCTTGCTGAGGTATCCAGTACTGAGGTACCCCTCCACACACTCACTCCTGTCTTCTCCTGTCAGTGCCCGCACTGGGTCCCATGAGGTCCTCTTACCAGCTAACCCAAAGCTCAAACCAGCTGAGGAGATCCCTCAGACCCCTATCCAGGATGTAATTAAAATGGCCTTTAAAGTTGCTTTGTCATCACTGTAAACAGGTGACTAAGAATTTAAAATACCTCACATGCTTTTTGGGATACTCACTCCCGTCGTCCCCTCTGCTCTACCTGTTCTACTGCTCAAGTTTTTGTTGCTAGGAAAATCCCAAACCCCTTTTCCAATATTCTTTTACATTTCTACTTCCTCATTCTCAGATCCATGAAACTGCTCTCAGCCTTGCCTTCCACGTCTTCCCCCTCTCTACCAGGCCCACAGAAAAGTCTTAAATGACCTTCTCCAGAAGCCTTCACCATGGCTGACTTTAGGACTTTCAGCAAAAGAGTTCCTTTAAAAGAGTTCACTGTAGATAAACTTCTTCTTTTCGTGTTGCCCTGGTCTACTTGGCAACTGGCGAAAAAAAATCAGCACTCCTGAGCTAGACACACCCATACTAGTTTTTCACAAAATATGTGAACAAGGCCTCTGGCCTTGAGTGGGGGCTTCACAGAGATGGCTACATTTCTAAGATAAAGAAGTTACCAACTAGGCTCCATGGTAACAGCTGGCAGGGCGAAAAAAAAAAGAGAAAAAAATCTCTCCCCCTTTCAGGTGTCCTTGAAAAGTTAACTTGCCCAGAACAGAGGATAAAATAACAGATAGAAAAACAGCTTTTTGTGAACTTCTGCCGACTTTGAACTTCTGAGCCCCTTGCCTTAAATGTTGGGTACAAATTATGAAACTACCTAAACTTGGGGTTCAGGGGATTAATTGATTACAACAGAAGCAATGCCCTCTAAATCCGTTTGCAACCAAATAGGACTGTTTCCCTGTCTTCAGTGCTATCTTAGGTGCTTTGCCTCGTCCGTCCCTATAACAGAAAGATTCTATATACTTAAACATTGTTTATGTTTTCATGAAATAGTCAACAGATGTGATTAATTATGTAATGGTGCAGATGATTCCCAGAGTGCTCTATGATGACGCAGGTCCATTTAAAGATCAAATAGGAGGGCATGCAACTCAGTTCCGCTGGGAACCTGTATCTCCCACTTTAGCCATCCTATTAGGAATAGGAGTTGCTGCATGAGTGGGCACAGGAATCAATGCCCTAGTCCAAAGGACACAACCAATGCCCTAATTAGAAGCAGCAATAGACCAAAACTTAAAGATAACAAAACCTCCATCACAGCTTTACAGGAATGTTTAACCTCTGTCTATGAATCTGTTTTACAGAACAGGCGAGCGATAAAACCTCCTCTTCATGAGAGAAGGGGGACTTTGTAGTGCATTGAGGGAAGAATGTTGTTTTTGTGCCGGCCACACTGGAGTTGAAAAGAATCTATGAGTAAATAAAGAAAATGCCTTGAAGAGCGTCAACGAGAAAGAGAGGCCCAAAAAGGGTGGTTTGAGTCTTGGTTCACACAGTCCGTCTGGTTAACTATGCTTTCATCAGCCCTGGCTGGTCCATTAATAATCCTCATATTATTGCGAACTGTAGGACCCTGTTGGCTAAACCATGGAGTTTCCTTTCTCCAAGCTCAAATTGGACAAGTTAAACTTATGGTAATCAGACAACAATATACCACACTAGAAGACATAAAATGTAACACCCATCAGTGATGACTTTTATGATTAAAAGTAACCAGAAGAAGAAGTGGGGAATGAATGGTTAATGAAATAGGTACTTGTCACTTCCTGTTTTTCTGTACGCTTAACAAAACACTGTTGAAATCTTGAGAACTGTTTGCTAATCTTGTTCCCAGAATGTGCTGTCCCCAACTGCCAAACTTCAGAATGTGCTCAGTCACACAGTTGAAAGCAAACGGCCTACTCGCCCTGACCCATCAATAAACTTCCATCCCTGCCTTCTCCAAGAAAAGTACATAAGCTCTGCTTAAGCTGTTCTCAGGGCTCTCTGCTCTATTCAACTGAGCTCTGAGCCCCAGCATGCTGGACCCACAATGAACCCTTTGTAGTTGCATGAGACAGTCTCTTGGTCATCTCTTCCTCCTATACTCGCCTGACCATTACAATATTTCACCTCTATATTCTTAAAAATATCTCAGGTTCCCAACACCATTATTCATCCAGCAGAATGATTCCTAACACAAATCAAACATGTTATTAATCCTAACCATACCATCTACCCTCAATCTAACTTTACAGATGGGCAGGCACAGAGTTGGTCTTACAATACAGGAATATAGGGGATCTTTCACCTCCTGAGAAATTCAAAGGTCTATGCAGAAATGATCCCTGGATAAGATGTAGGCACCTATGAAGGACCTGAGAGAGCAGAAGTCATCTTCCATGGCAAACAACCTGGTCAGGATGAAGGGTTGTGTCTGAATCAGCCTCTCTCTTCTTAATGTAGAGAAGATGGACCAAACCAGGCCTGTGTGGAGAGTTGTTTCCTGGTGCCTATGGTTGATATATTATTCTAACTTGTGAAACTGTCACAGGTAGTAGGAGCAGCCTGCATCTGAAGGGACCCTTGGAAGCAACTGTTAGGACAAAGTGGTTGCCAAGGCAGTGACCTCATTCAGTTCCTGAAGGAAGTGACCTCACCTCACTTCCTTGTTGATGGAACTCTCTGAACTTGGGATCCAGGAAGCCAGGCACACAGAGCCAGTCCCAGTCCCAGTCCCAGTGTTCTCACTTGTTTGGATGTACCAAGGACAGAATCAGTCTTTCTTGGTACCTACTGATGTGAGGAAGGCCAAATGCCAAGAGAGTTCTGAAGACGGGCCTTTCCTGGGAAAAAAGGTAGTTGCTCACAGCTTGCTCTTGACAACTTCACAGAGTTGGATAAGAAGAGGAGATCTGAGACAGGACATGCAATTTTGAGGGAACATAATATGCCCCACCAGTCAGAGCACACTCCTGATAGTCTCAGAATTACTTGGGGTAAGGAGGTGCCTCTGTGGGTGTGGTTGTAGGTTTGTGATTTTCCCTTGTTCTGAAAATAGGTAGGAAAAGCGGTTTGTTTGGATTTAGTGAACATTTTCTAGAAAGTCCCTTGACAAGGCGAGTGTTTCTGTGTCTGTGTATCCCACTGTGTCCATAGTTGTAGACATTAGAAAAGAGAATGCATAAATGGATGTGTCCTGTCTAGTAGAAAGCTTCACAGCATTCATTTTGCCCAATTTATGAATGGACTGCGGCTTGCCTGATTGATGGGCTACACCTGATATCTTCCTAAGTTCCTGTTTTCTTCCTGAATTCTGGAGACTCTCCAGAATAGGCTCATGGTTTTTTGTCCAAGTTATGTACCACCTCCAAGTTCTTTGACATGGCCATGTACTGGGTAGCTGAAGGGAATGGCGAGCATCTCAGAAAACTCAGAAATCACTGGGACCAGGAAAGTCTCAGTGGAGAAACCCTGCTTTGGGCCTTATGCTTACCTATTGTTCTGTTGCCCTGAATTTCAGGAAGGCCTTTGCCTCAGGCCACACCTTTTTGAAGCCTGAAAAGAAGAGTTTTGCAATGGAAATAAATGGGCATTACCTGTGGCTCTTTGCTTAATTTCTTTGAAAAGAATGTGTCTTATTCAGACTCTTGAGCCTGTGTGAGGTGGTGGCTTAGAGTCTCAGCACCTGATGGATCTAAAGAAAGATTCCATGTGTACATCCAAAACCAAAATGGCCAAAGAGCAGTCCTTGTGGATGAAGTCTCTCACCTTGCTCTGTAACTTTCCTGACCTCCATCAAGTGAGAATAGGGATTCTTTGGGTCAAATAAGTTCCTCAAACCCTGCAGAGGCTAGCCCATAGGTGCTTAGATTTTCTCATGACTCCAATTCACATAAAGAATCTAAAACCCACAGTCAGTAGGCCTCAAATTTGAGCAGCAGAGCAGTATTAATGGCAGGCCTTTTTGATCATTCCTGGTTCACAGGAAGGGTGTACAGGCTACCCTGACTTTAGGCAAATGAGATGCAAGGGAGATTTTTTGGACACTGTCTTGGGGTGAACACCTCATGGAAACCTCCAGCCAGAAGTTATGATGAGTGCCTAAATGGAAGAAGATGAGGTCATGTGGGATTGTTTTGGTTTGAATCGTGGTCATTTGTGTGGCGGTTGGAAGAGACGACTGGGTCCACCTTGGCTTGAACTCTGGTGTGATTACCCTAAGAGACTGCATTCTGGAACTGACGTCATCGAAGTATTTCCATGAATTGTGTTGGAATTTTAGGAGGCCACGCATGAGATTTGCCCTTGGAAACTGAGATCTAGGCCCAGGGTTGCTTTCCGCAGAGCACTGGGAATCTCAGCCAAGATATCACATGATTTTATTCTGAACGACTTGGCAGCCATAGTTGAGAGTCAAAACACACATGGACCTCACGTTGTAGACCTCAATGCACCTTGCTTCATGTGACCTTTTGGCTACTCTTTGGGAAGACTTGCCTCTGAGAGTTCTCCAAAGCTTTTATGGAAATGAGCATCCTCAACATTTAATTGTTCCTGAATGAATTGAAACCCACATTGCCTCCAACTTCATGCTTGAAAAATAGCTCGAAAAATACCATGAAATTTTTTTTAAAATTTTCATGAACAGGTGGCACTGGAGGACCTTTGGATATCCTGTTGATGATTATGAGTATACCAGACAGTGCCTTGATTGACTGGGTTTCAAGAAAATGGTGTAGAACAGAGATGCCAGTAAGTTGGAGTCTGCTGACTAGTGGGCTTATAGCCGTGGTGGGCAGGTGTGTGATGGAATATCTGTGGTGGGGCCATGTGGATCTGCCATTGGCTTCCAAATGGCTTGTGGCTGACATGGTGCAGCAAACAGACCCTTACAAGTAAAGGGACCTTGTTATATGGAGAGGTTTCAGGGGAATGTTCAGAATCAGGTTACTATGGTCAAGGGGCAAGCTATGAGGGATAGAACCTTGGTTGGTGCATTCTCCTACAGACCCTGACCCACCACATATGACAGAACTCCCTTCAGCACTGTTTTTCAGTTGAACTCCTTGTATTTTGTGAAGCAAATACTAAACACCCAGTGCAGCAGCAATAAACACCACAAAATGTGGAGGATGACCCAATGACTTCACAGTCCACAAGGGGATACACTTAGCCCCCAGTGGCCCCAGTTTACCGACTAGGATTGAATTCAGCACTGCTACCGCATGTTCATTGGAAAATATTAAACCATGTCCTCCAGGTAACATAGATGCAGACCCAGCTGTAATGGTCTCACTACAAGGAAGGTAAAGCTCCTGACAACAACATATATTTCAAGTGCTCAAACTCAGAGGCAGTTTCTCAAGAAGTCTTTATGCCAGCACAGCTCCATGTTTGTGGAGTGTTTACCCTGTCCCTTACTTTTGGAAACTACTCTACCACCTCCCAGGTTGTAAACTTTTGAGCATATTCCATTCCAGATATTTATTCCCAGATTTTCTAACTCTTGACTTTTAATGATGTATTACTTGGGACGAGGGTAATGTCAAGGCATTGTTCTGGATGAGAGTGGGAAAATTTTTGTGTAGCATATATTTGCATACACATTTGGTCCATTTTCCAATTTTCCATTCGAAATACTGAATACCGGACACTGACACCTAATCTACTAGACTCTGACTACTAATCCTAATAAGATGGAGAAAAACAACCCAAACAGAATAGAATTACAAGCATTTCAGAGGAGGCATGGTGTATAGTTGGACTTGCATTTTGCATTATATAAGGTAGGAGTTATACATCTAGTCAATTTTGTGTTGAAATAGTTCCCCATGTGTTTTTCTTTCGATTATTTTATTTTATTTTATTTTATTTTATTAGTTGGTTGTTCAAAACATAACAAAGCTCTTGACATATCGTATTTTATACATTAGATTCAAGTGGGTTACGAACTCCCATTTTTACCCCAAATATGAATTGCAGAATCACATCCACATTTTACATAATGCCCTATTAGTAACTTGTATTCTGGTACCTTTCCTATCCTCTACTATCCCTGCTCCCCTCCACTCCCATCTTCTCTCTCTACCGAATCTACTGTAATTCATTTCTCTCTTTGTTTATTTTCCCATTCCCCTCACAACCTCTTATATGTAATTTTGTGTAACAATGAGGGTCTCCCTCCATTACCATGAAATTTACCTTTTCTCTACCTCCCCCCCAACTCACGTCTCTGTTTAATGTTAATCTTTTCTTCCTGCTCTTCCTCCCTGCTCTGTTCTTAGTTGCTCTCATTATATCAAATAAGACATTTGGTATTTGTTTTCTACGATTGGCTAGCTTCACTAAGCATTATCTGCTCTAGTGCCATCCATTTCCCTGCAAATTCCATGATTTTGTCATTTTTTAGTGCTGCATATTACTCCATGGTGTATAAATGCCACATTTTTTTAATCCATTCATCTATTGTAGGGCATCTGGGTTGGTTCCACAGTCTAGCAATTGTGAATTGTGCTGCTATGAACATCGATGTGGCAGTATCACTGTAATACGCTCTTTTAAGATTCAGGGAATAGTCCGAGAAGGGCAATAGCTTGGTCAAATGGTGGTTCCATTCCCAGCTTTCCCAGGATTCTCCATACTGCTTTCCAAATTGGCCACACCAGTTTGCAGTCCCACCAGCAATGTACAAGAGTACCCTTTTCCCCACATCCTCAGCAGCACTTGTTGTTGTTTGACTTCCTAAAGGCTGTCAATCTTACTGGAGTGAGATGGTATCTTAGGGTGGTTTTGATTTGCATTTCTCTGACTGCTAGAGATGGTGAGCATTTTTTCATGTACTTATTGATTGATTGTATGTCCTCCTTTGAGAAGTGTCTTTTCAGGTCCTTGGCCCATTTGTTGATTGGGTTATTTGTTATCTTATTGTCTAATTGTTTGAGTTTTTTGTATACTCTGGATATTAGGGCTCTATCTGAAGTGTGATGAGTAAAAATTTGTTCCCATGATGTAGGCTTCCTATTTACCTCTCTTATTGTTTCTTTTGCTGAGAAAAAACTTTTTAATTTAAGTAAGTCCCATTTGTTGATTCTTGTTATTAACTCTTGTGCTATGGGTGTCCTATTAAGGAATTTGGAGCCCGACCCCACAATATGTAGACCAGAGCCAACTTTTTCTTCTAACACATGCAGAGTCTCTGATTTGATATCTAGCTCCATGATCCACTTTGAGTTAACTCTCTTGTGCATGGCGAGAGGAGGGGATTAAGTTCCATTTTGTTGCATATGGATTTTCAGTTTACCCAACACCATTTGTTGAAGATGCTATCCTTCCTCCATTGCATGCATTTAGCTCCTTTATCAAATATAACATAGTTGTAGCTTTGTGGATTAGTCTCTTGTGTCCTGTATACCATACCACTGGTCTACCCGCCTGTTTTGGTACCAGTACCATGCTGTTTTTGTTACTATTGCTCTGTAATATAGTTTGAAATCTGGTATCACTATACCGCCTGATTCACACTTCCTGCTTAGAATTGCTTTTGTATTTCTGGGTCTTATATTTTTCCATATGAATTTCATGATTGCTTTCTCTATTTCTACAAGAAATGCCATTGGGATTTTGATTGGCATTGCATTAAACCTATAGATCACTTTTGGTAATATCGCCATTTTGATGATGTTAGTTCTGCCTATCCATGAACAGGGTATATTTTTCCATCTTCTAATATCTTCTTCTACTTCTTTTTTTAGGGTTCTATTGATTTATTGTATAAATCTTTCACCTCTTTTGTTAGGTTGATTCCCATGTATTTAATTTTTTTGAGGATGTTTTGAATGAACTGCTTTTCCTCATTTCCGTTTCAGAAGATTTGTTGCTGATATACAGAAAGGCCTTCGATTTATGCGTGTTGATTTTAGATCCTGCTACTTTGCTGAATTTATTTATTAGTTCTAGTATTTTTTTTGTAGACCCTTTTGGGTCTTCTATGATTCTATAGAATCATGTCACCAGCACATAGTGATAATTTATGTTCTTCTTTTCCTATTTTTATGGCTTTGATTTCTTTCATCTAATTTCTCTGGCCAGTGTTTTGAGAACTATATTGAATTGAAGTGTGGATAGAGGGCATCCTTGTCTTGTTCCAGATTTTAGAGTGAATGCCTTCAATTTTTCTCCATTCAGAGTGATCCTAGCCTGAGGCTTAGCATAGATAGCTTTTACAATGTTGAGGTAAGTTCCTGTTATCCCTAGTTATTCTAATGTTTTGAACATAAAGGGATGCTGTACTTTGTCAACTGCTCTTTCTGCATCTATCAAGATGACCATATGGTTCTTATCTTTAAGTCAATTGATGTGGTGAATAATATTTATTTATTCCCATATATTAAAACATCCTTGCATCCCAGGGATGAATCCTACTTGATCGTGGTGCACAATTATTTTTTATGTGCCTTTCAATACGATTCTCCAGAATTTTACTGAGGATTCTTGCATCTAGCTTCATCAGAGATATTGGTCTGTACTTTTCTTTCTTTGAGGTGTCTTTGTCTTGTTTCAGAATAAGGGTGATGTTGGCCTCATAGAATGAATTTGGCAGAGCTCCCTCTTTATCTGTTTCTCGAAATAACTTGAAAAGTATTGGTATTAATTCTTCTTTAAAGGTTTTGTAAAATTCCGCTGTATACCCATCTGGTCCTGGGCTTTTCTTGGTTGGTAGTCTTTTGATTGCTTCCTCTAAATCATCCATTGATATTGGTATGTTTAAATTGTGTGTATCCTCCTGACTCAGTCTGGGCAAATCATGTAACTTAAGAAATTTACCGATGTCTTCATATTTTCTATTTTATTGGAATATAGGTTTTCAAAATAATTTCTAATTGTCTTCTGTATTTCTGTAGCATCTGTTGTGATATTGCCTTTTTCATCCTGTATGTTTGTAATTTGAGTTCTCTCTCTTCTTCTCTTCATTAGCATGGCTAAGAGTCTGTTGATCTTATTTATTTTTTCGAAGAACCAACTTTTATTTTTGTTAGTTTTTTCAATAGTTTCTTTTGTTTCAATTTCATTGGTTTCCACTCTGATTTTAATTATTTCTTGCCTTCTGCTACATTTGCTGTTGTTTTGCTCTTCCTTTTCTAGGGCTTTTAGATGAAGTGTGAGCTCATTTATTTGTTGGTTTTTGCTTTTTTTGATGAATGACCTCCAGGTGATGAAATTCCCTCTTAAAATTGCTTTCATTGTGTCCCATAGATTCCGATATGTTGTGTCTGTATTTTCATTTATCTCTAAGAATTTTTTGATTCCCTCCTTTATGTCTTCTGTAACCCATGGATTATTCAGTAACATATTGTTTATTTTCCTAGTGATGTAGGATTTTTCCTTCCTTCTTTTATCATTGATTTACAGTTTCATTCCATTATGATCAGATAAAATGCATGGTATTATCTCCACCTCTTTATATTTACTGAGTGTTGCCCTATTGCATAATATATGCTCTATTTTTGAGAGGGATCCATGTGCTGCTGAAAAAAAAGTATATCCACTTGATGATGGTTGATATATTCAATATATGTCAGTTAAGTCTAGGATATTGATTGTGATATTGAGTTCTATATTTTCCTTATTCAACTTTTGTTTGGAGGATCTGTCTAATGGTGAGAGAGGTGTGTTGAAGTCACCCATAATTATTAGGTTGTGGTCTATTTGATTCTTGAACTTGAGAAGAATTTGTTTTATGAACATTGCAACACCATTATTTGGTGCATAAATATTGATAATTGTTATGTCTTGTTGGTGAATGGTTTCTTTTAACAGTATATAATGTCCTTCTTATCCCTTTTGATTAACTTATTCTTGACTTCGATTTTATTCTATATGAGGATGGCCACCCCTGCTTGCTTACGAGGACCGTGTGCCTGGTATAAATTTTCCCAACTTTTCACCTTCAGCCTGTGTATGTTTTTTCCATTTAGATGTGTCTCCTGGAGGCAACATATTGTTGGATTTGTTTTATTAATCCAAGTTACCAGCCTATGTTGCTTTATTGGAGATTTTAAGCCATAAACGTTTAGAGCTACTATTGATGTATGGTTTGTACTTCCAGCCATGTTTAATTATTTATCTTTGTTTTTAATTTACTTTGTTTCTCCATGATTAGCTTTCCCCCTGCACTCTGTCATTACCCAGTCACTTCCCACTGATGGTTTTGGTTGTTGTTTTTCATTTCTTCCTCATGTAGTGTTTTTCTCAAGATGCTTTGCAATTCTGGTTTTCTGGCTGCAAATTCTTTTAGCTTTTGTTAATCATGAAAGATTTTTATTTCATTTTCGTACCTGAAGGTTAATTTTGCTGGATCCAAAATTCTTGGTTGGCATCCATTGTCTTTCAGTGTTTAAAATACGTTGTTCCAAGATCTTCTCGCTTTCATCAACTGTGATGAAACATCCTTTGTTAACCTTATTGATTTACCCCTGAATGTAGTCTGCCTCCTTTTTCTTGTAGCTTTTAATATTTTCTCTTTGTTCTGTATATTAGATATGTTTATAACAAATGTCTTGGTGTTGGTCTACTGTGATTTTTTGTGCTCAGTGTCCTCTATGAATCTACAATTTGTATATCCGTTTCTTTTTTTATTTCTGGAAAGTTTTCTGTAATTATTTCATTCAGTAGGTTACTCATTCCCGTGGTTTGAATCTCTGGACCTTCCTCTATCCAGATGACTCATAAATTTGGTTTTTATATCTTATCCCATATCTCTTGGATGATTTTCTCGTGATTTTTTACCAGCCTTTCTGAGTTGGCTAGACTCTTTTCAAGATGATATATTTTGTCTTCATTATGTGACATTCTGTCTTCTACTTGCTCCACTCTTTTTGTAATTCTCTCAATTGAGTTTTTAATTTGGTTTATCGTTTCCTTCATTTCTAGAATTATTGTATGACTTTTTTTATTATCTCTATCTACGTATAAAGATGCTTAACTTCTTTTTTTTTAATCTGTTCATGTAATTCATTTTCAATGTGTTCTTACACTGTTTGGATTTGCTGTCTCATATCTTTTTTGAGGTTCCATTCCATCTGTCTAAGGTATTCCTTGAGTTCTTTATATGATCATTTTTCTGATGACTCTAGGTCCTCCTGAGTATTTAGGCTGTCCTTCATTGTTTGTACTCTTTTTCTTTCTTGCTTTCTTATGCTGCTCATGTTACTTCTTGTTCTGTTTGAGTGCTGAGTTACTGATTAGTCTTATAAATTTATTTCATGCTTGGGAGGAAAGATATTAGAAGGGAAGGGAAGAAGTCAATAAGAGAATGAGAGTAGGCAGGTATAATTCAAGGAAGGGGGAAAAAGAAAATTGAAAAGAAATGAAAAGACAAAAGAAAAAAACACAAAATAAAGAATGAAAGAAAAATTAAAAAAATAATAATGATAATAAAAAAATGAAAATTACAATTTAATAATAATAATAATAATTAATAATAAAATAAAGAAATTTAAAAACTTAAAAACATTAAAAAAGTTAAAGAAAAACAACAACAACAAGAATGAAAATGAAAGAAAAAGAAAAAAAAAAAACCCAAATTAAAAAAATAAATAAATAATGATAATAATAAATGCAGTCATAGAGTTTGATTAACTTCTCTTCCAATAGGTGGTGCTGTGCCCACTGGGCCGAGGTTCTCCTCTCAGTAGGTGGGAACCAATCACTATGCAGCTGCTCTTCCTTCCAGACTGGGCGGGTGTCCAATCCTGACACCCTAGGGCCTTCTCTTGTGTTTCCTCAAGCCATGCCCTGCTCACCTGTGACGCTCACCACAATACTGGCAACACGCCAGGTCTGCTGCTCCTGGGAGACCTGTTTTTATGAATACCTGGGCACACTCTCCCGGTTTGCTTCCCTCAGACCCTAAGTTTGTAGAGCTTGGGGCTGAGATCCCCAAGCGAATTTGTTTGCCCTCCGGGAGCCACGCCCCAGTAGCTGGTGCAAGAGACCTCAGTTGTCAGCACTGGTGGGAGCGGTAGCCTGGAGTTCTGTGCCACAAGTCCCGCGCCACTCCTGATTTTCTCGGTCTGGCTATCGCGCTCATGGTAGAGCTGAGAGGGACCCTTACGGGAGAGCTGGGAGGGGCCCTTAAGGATTCCCTGCTGTGTGGAGAGAGATGGCTAGGGAATTACAAACCTGTCGCGCTGGTTTCAATGAAGTTATCTCCTCCATCCTTGACGTCAGTTCTATGCCATGGTGGTATCCCATGCAAATGGTGATCATTCGTTCCCTTTGCCGGGTGACCGATGCAACTGGTGGGTCCTGACTGTCTCTCCCATGCCCCATTTCAATCCTTTGGCCACTGCCTATGAAGGCTAGGTTGGCTTCTACCTCTGTAAGTTCAGAAGGGCAGACCAGTTATTTCAGCTGGATCATTAGTGCTGAGTCACGAAACGCAGGCAAACCAGAGGTTGAATGCAATCGATCCGGGCTCGGTGTGTGTTCTGCGTGGCCCAGACTGTTCACCCCAGATTCATGTCAGTGCATTATTGCCTAGTGATCCTGAGCAAACAGTATTTAGACAGTTTATGACTCCCTATTCCAGCGCAGCTGAAGAGGTCAGAGACTTGATCTCTCCATACCCACCGCCATTTTGGATATCTCTCCATGTGTTTTAAAGTTAACAAATATGGGAATTCCTGTCTCCCTTTCTCTGTAGCCTATTCAGCAGATGTGTTTTGATATGCACATATAGAATCCTAACTTGTATCACATGTACATTCTTGTGAGGTGGCTGACTTGGCAGACACAAATTGTGAGAAGAGATCACTATCCTAAACACTGCTGGAACTAAAAATTCAACCAATGGGTGAGCTTCCTAGTTGAACAACATTATACATAAATCCATGTTCAGTAAATTGAATATTTTTGGATCTGTGGATGATATATATATCTCGATCAATACGATTGGCATATCAATTGCTACTTTTGAATGTCTGTGTGTGTGTTTTGTTTTATATATATATATATATATATATATATATATATATATATATATATATATATATATATATACAATTTCCAGATTTTTAAAATATGAAATATATGTGTCTTATATACACTCCCTAAATTCATTCATGTTCACGTATGTGGATTTATAATCAACTTTTCACAATATTATTCTCAGAAATATTCATCCACCTGAAATACATATTTGTTTTCTAGTACTGAAAACTAACTTCAGTGAATGGTACATACATATCCTAATATTTCTAGAGTTACTGTCCCAGTTTAACATCAATGCAAGTAGATTCCTATGGTACATGATTTGTATTTTTACGTTCATTTTTATTCAAAACTGGTACATTACTATTTCTTAAGTTTATGCACATCATAGGATATATATTTTATCCACAAGTTCGCAAATTTATACGAATTTGTTTCACTTTCAATCACTTCCTGCTTCAGGACACATGTATTCTTCCATCTTTCTTGACTGGTCTCGTCCTGAGACCTCTTTCAAAACACATTATTTTCGATTTCCATAATCACTTTTGAAGCAAAACTCACATCCCCTTCATGATAAATTATAACTCTGATATTTCCAATGGATGTATAACTGGTTGGAATGAATGATTGTATACCAATATCAGATTTCCTATATATTTTCAGATATCAATTCAATCCATTATTTAGAGTAAAACCAGTTATATTATTTATTCACAGTATGGTCTCTGCATGCTTTTTCTTTATATTCATAGACACAGTGTACACCTCTTTGTACCCCCAATACTAATTTATATGTCTTCAAAATATTGCTCCCAGAAATGGTGGAAGAAATACTCATGTCACCTGATCTACATATACATTTTATCACAGAAATATTCTGGACACAAAATGCAAAGATCACACTTATGATTGTACCAAAGCCTAAATGGAAAGAAAATATGGATTACTAAAATCATCCATGTCCAAGTTGCCTAATGCTCTCAAATGTCAATCCTATTGGTGACTACATATTTGTTTCCTCTTAAGATTATATATTCAAACTCAACCCGATTGAAAATGTTTAATCCTATCCCTCACTTTATACATTGCCTGATTTCATAATGTCTCTATTGCCATCTGCTTTCTTACATATTTTCCACAGTTCACCACTGTGACTGAACCTTCACATGTGCTGACATTTGCTTTCACAGTCTGATAACTTATTGCTGAAGAACTTTTTTTCCAAATCCTATACTCACTCTTCTTCCTAAACCTACTGACTATCTTCCTAATCCTACTGACTATCCCTTTTTGACTGGATATTCTCTTCTACATTCAATCATCCAACGTACAAGGTCTTATGCCATTGTATATCGATTTATCTGAGACATCTGTGAGAACGTAATTCAATGGTAAGTATCCCAATCAAGGGCCCAATGATTTTCTGAGCTTCAAATCTTACTTAGATTTATTTTTTCATACATGTATTTCACCTCTATATTCTTATAAATATCGCATGTTCCCAATACCATTAATCATCCAGCAGAATGATTCCTAAGCCAAATGGAAAATGTTATTCACCCTAACCATACACTGTTCCCTCAATCTCATTTTACAGAAGAGCAGGGACAGTGTTGGTCTTACAATACAGAAATGTAGTGGATCTTCCATCTGCTGAGAACCTCAAAGCTCCATGCAGAAATGATCCCTGGAGAAGATGTAGGCAGCTATGAAAGACCTGAGAGAGCAAAAATCATCTTCCATGGCAAACAACCTGGTCAGGATGAAGGGTTGCATCAGAATCAGCCAATCTCTCCTTAATGTAGAGAAGATGGACAAAACCATGCCTGTGTGGAGAGCTGTTACCATTTGCCTACAGGTGATATACCATTCTACCATGTGAAAGTGTGACAGGAAGTAGGGGCAGCCTCCATCTCATGGTACCGTTGGAAGCAATTGTTATGATAAAGTGGTTGCTAAGGCAGTGATCTCATTCAGTTCCTGAAGAAAGTGATCTCATCTCACTTCCTTGGTGATGGAACTCTCTGAACTTGGGATACAGAAAGCCACGCACACAGAGCCAGTCCCAGTCCTAGTCCCAGTGGTCTCACTTTTTTGGATTAACCAAGGACAGAGTCAGTCTTTCTTGGTACCTACTGATGTGAGGATGGCCAAATGCCAGGAAAGCTCGGAAGAGGGGCTCTTCCTGAGAAAGCAGGTAGTGGCTCAATCCTGGCTCCTGACAACTTCACAGAGTTGGCCAAGAAGACCAGATCTGAGACAGGACAGGCCATTTTGGGGGATCATAGTATGACCCATCAGTCAGAGCACACACCGGACAGTCACAGACCTATTTGAGGGAAGGAGGTGCCATTGTGGGTGTGGGCCTGGGTTTGTGGTTTTGTCTCATGTTCTGAGAATAGGTAGGAAAGGCGGTTTGTTTGATTTGGAGTGAACAGTTTCTAGTAAGTCGTTTGACAGCGCAAGTGTTTCTATGTCTGTGTATCCCACTGTGTTTGTACTTGTACACATTAGAAAAGAGAATGCATTAATGGATGTGTCTTGTCTCGTAGAAAGCTTCCCAGCATTCATCCAGCCCAATTTATGAATTGACTATGGCTTGCCTTATTGATGGGCAATACCTGCTACCTTCCTAAGTTGCTGTTTTCTTCCTGAATTATGGCCACTTTCCAGAATAGGCTCATGGTTTTGTGTCCAAGATATGTACTACCTCCAAGCTCGGTGACATGGCCATGTACTGGATAGCTGAAGGGAATGGCGAGCATCTCAGAAAACTCAGATATCAGTGTGACCAGTAAAGTCTCAGTGGAGAATCCCTGCTTTGGGCCATTTGCTTACCTATTGTTCTGTTGCCCTGAGAGCCAGGAAGGTTTTTGTCTCAGGCCACAGCTTTTTGAATCCTGAAGAAAAGATTTTTCAAATGGAAATTAATAGGATTCACCTTTGGCTCTTTTCTTAATTGATTTGGAAAGAGGTGTGTCTGAATCAGCCTCTTGGCCCAGTGTGATTCTTTGACTTAGATACTCAGCACCTGATGGATCTAAAGAAAGATCCCATGTGTGCATCCAAATCCAAAATGGCAAAAAAGAGCAGTCATTGTGGATGAAGTCTTTTGCCTTCCTCTGTAAGGTTTCTGAATTCCATCAAGTGAGAATAGGGATCATTTGGGTCAAATGATTTCTTCAAATTAATTCAGAAGCTTTCCAATAGGTGCTTGGGTTTTCTCATCTCTCCAATTTACATAAAGAATGTGTACCCGACACTCGGTAGGCCTCAAATTGGTGAAGCAGAGCAATATTAAGATCAGGCCTATTTGATCACTCCTGGTACACAGGAAGGATGTACAGGCCACTGGGAATTTAGGCAAATGAGGGCAACGGAGCTTATTTTGGACACTGTCTTGGGCTATGTTAATGCTCTCAAATGTCAATCCTATTGTTGACTTCATCTTTGTTTCTTCCTAAGCTCATACATTCAACCTCAACCCTGTAGAAAATATCTAATCCCATAACTCACTTTATTCTTTTCCTGATTTCCTAATGTCTCTATTGATATCTGCTTTTCTACATATTTTCCCCTGTTCATCATTGTGACTGACTCTTCACTTGTGTTGATATTTACATTGACTCTCTAACCAAAACCCTATTGGCAAAGAACTTTTGTTCCAAATCCTATACTCACTTTTCTTCCTAAACCTACCAACTATCTTCCTAATCCTACGGACTATAACTTTTTGAATAGATGTTCTCTTCTACATTCAATCATCCAAGTAAAGTTTGGGTGAGTGCCGGAGAAAGAGACCACCAAGAGACTATCTCATGCAACAGCAAAGGTTTTATTGGGGGTCCAGCATGCTGGGGTTCAGAGCTCACTTGAATAGAGCAGAGAGACCTGACAACAGCTTAAGCAGAGCTTATATACTTTCCTTGCAGAAGGCAGGGATGGAAGTTCATTGATGGGTCAGGGAGAGTGGATGGTTTGTATTCAATTGGGTGAGGGAGTACATTCTGCAGTTTGGTAATTGGGGACACCATATTCTGGGAACAAGATTAGCAAACAGTTCTCAAGATTTCAACAGTGTTTTGTTACGCATACAGAAAAACAGGAAGTGACAAGTACATATTTTATTAACCTTTCATTCCCCACTTCTTCTTCTGGCTACTTTTAATCATAAAAGTGATCATTGTGGGGTGTCACATTCTATGTCTGCTAGTGGGGTATTACCATAAGTTTAATTTGTCCAATTTGAGCTTGGAGAAAAGAAATTACACGGTTGAGAAAACAGGGTTTTATAGTTAACAATAATATGAGGATTATTATTGGACTGGCTAGGGTTGATAAAAACGTAGTTAACCAGGGGGACTGTGTAAAAAAAGACTCAAACTACCATTCTTGGGCCTCTCTCTCTCTCGTTGTCGCTCTTCAAGGCATCTTTTTAATTTACTCATAGATTTTTCTTAAAACTCCAGTATTGTCGACATAAAAACAACATTCTTCCCTCAATGAAGCACAAAGGCCCCCTTCTCTCATGAAAAGGAGGTCCAACCCTCGACTGTTCTGTAAAACAACTTCAGAGAGAGAGGTTAAAGATTCGTTCAAAGCTGTGATGGAGGTTTCTAATATCTTTAATTTTTGATCTATTGCTGCTTTGGGTCATTTGTTGTGTCCCATGGGCCAGAGCAATGGTTCCCGTGCCCTACCCTGCAGTAACTACTATTCGTAATAGAATGGCTAAGGTGAGGGACATGTTTTCAGCGGAACCATGTTCTATGCCCCCCTCTTTGATCTTCAAATGAACCTGCATCATGATAGAGCACTCTGGGAAACATCTGCACCATTACACAATCAATCACATCTGTTGACCATTTCATGAAAACATAAACAGTGTTTAAGTATATAGAATTATACTGTTGTAGGGACGCACAAGGCAAGGCACCTAAGATAGCACCAAAGACAGGAAAACAGTCTTTTTTGGTTGCAACCAGATTCAGGGGGCATTGCTTCTGTTGTAATCAATTAATCCCCTGAAACCCAAGTTTAGGTAGTTTCAGAATTTTGTACACAACACGTAAGGAAAGGGGCTCAGAAGTTCACAGTCTGCAGAAGTTCACAAAAAGCAGTTTTCGTTTCTGTTTTTTCCTCAGTTTGGGGCAAGTTAACTTTTCAAGGACACCTATGTGGGGGAGAGCTTTTTCTTCCCTTTCTTTTTTTTCAACCTGCCAGCTGTTTCCATGCAGCCCAGTTTGTAACTTCTTTATCTTAGAAATGTATCCATCTCTGTGAAGCCCCAGCTCAAGGCCAGAGGCCTTTTTTTCACATATTTTGTGAAAAACTATTAAGGGTGTGTCTAGATTAGGAGTGCTGGTTTTTTTTTAGCCAGTCTCCAAGGAGACCAGGGCAACACGAAAATAGGAAGTTTATCTACAGTGATCTCTTTTATAGGGACTCTTTTGCTGAAAGTCGTAAATCAGCCATGGTGAAGACTTCTGGAGAAGGTTAATTAAGACTTTTCTGTGGACCTGGTACAGAGGGGGATGACTTGGAAGGCAGGGATGAGAGCAACTTCCGTGGATCTGAGAATGAGGAAGGAGAGATGTAAAAGAATATTGGGAGAGGGCTTTGGGATCTTAATAGCAAGAAAAATTTGAGCAGCAGAACAGATAGAACAGAGAGGGAAACGGGAGTGAGTATCCCAAAAAGCCTGTGAGGGACTTTAAATTTTTAGTAACCTGTTTTCAGTGATGACAAAGCAACATTAAAGGCCATTTTCATTACATTTTGGATAAGGGTCTGAGGGTTCTCCTCAGTGGGTTTGAGCTTTGCATTAGCTGGTAAGAGGACCTGGAGGGACCCAGTGCAGGCACTGACAGGAGAAGAGAGTAGTGAGTGAGTGGAGTGGTACCTCAGTACCTGCTACCTCAGCAAGGGGGCAATGGTCTGAGAACTGGCGGAGATTTGGGTTTTTGATCTAGATATTGGAGGGCAGAAATCAAGTTGCTGAGGTGGGAGTGACAGCAGAGAGTCTGGAGCAGAAGGCTGAGGGTAAGCATCTATTGGAGAAGCATAGTTCAGGATGTGAGCAAAGGAGGGAGAAGGCCTCCACATAGGGGAATCTCCTTTTACCCTTTTGAGCACTTTCAGAAGTTTAAAAGGTCACGCAGAATTTGAGGATATAGAGACCCCTCTTGGGGCCATCGGTTTTGGTTATCTAATTGGAAATATGGCCAATGCTGTTTACAGAATTTGATGAGGAGTTTGGGTTCCATCTGGCAGTCCCTGTATGCTCACAGCCCCATGACTTACAGAAGAAGTCTGCTCTCCCCCCCGCACAGCCGTGACTGTTTGTGGCTTTGATACTCCGCCGGGCAAACATAGTAATCTAGGCTAGCCAACCTGCATCTGGCTCACGTGTCCCTACATCCATAATGTTTGTTTCCATTTTCTATGGTACCGAAGGGATTTAATGGAATTTTAGTGGGATCCTCTTCATCAGGGATATCTCAATAGGAAAGACCTATAGCCAGCTGACAAATGTCTGGGTGGAGAGATGGCCACCAGGTCCATAAGGGGGCTGTATGTGAGATAGACCATACTTCTTTTCCAGTAGGATTTGTGATCAGCCATCGCTGCTTAAGGGGCTGATGAGGGTTAAGACTACTGGTCGTCAAGGGGAGAATAAATGTCTTCCAGGATCTTCTTGACAACCATTTGCTCTGTTTCTTTTTTTTTTTCTTTTTTCTTTCTTTTTTTTTGTGGGGAAGGCTTCAATCCATCCTGAAAATGTATCTTCAAAGACTAGAAGATATTTAAGTCCATACCTTGCTGGCTTAATTTCAGTAAAGTCCACTTCCCAGAATTTTCCTGGTATGGTTCCTCATAGGTGCTTTCCTGCAGGAAGCTTGGAAGGGTAAGTATTAACCAATTGATGGACCTGACAGGCTTTTGTTACCCATTCAGTTATTTTCTTTCACTGTGAGTCGGTTAGTGGAAAACTCTGTTTTTGATCTTTCAGGAATGAATGCAGTTTCTTTGAACAAAGATGAGTGAGTTGATGAACATTTGCTACTGACATAGTTAGAGCCATGATTATAGGAGTATTTACTGAAGAATTTAGAAATTCCACTTGGGGGCCTTCAGGGTTAAAAGTTATTTTGGCCCAGAGCTTGGTGAGCAGATCTCTGCCCATCAATGGGGCCGGGCATTCTGGGATTACTAGGAAGGAGTGATGGATTTATCCTTTCCCCTGGTCCATGGTCCCCTTAGTTGTCAAAGTCTGATATTTACTGCATTTAGACCCTGGAATTAGAGACCTTTTATTTGATAGAGGGCCCAATGGGGCCTTAAGGGCTGAGTATATTGCCCCTGTATCTACTTCAAAGTTTACTGGGGTCCCCTCCACTTCAAAAGTTACCCTGAGGTCGGGGAGAGGATCTGAGCCCCGACTTTCTTAGTCATCCTCCAGAGTCAGAATGTCTGGCTGGCGTGGCTGTCTCTTTCTAGGGCACTCTTTGGCCCAGTGTTCTTTTTCTTTAGAGTAGGCACATTGATCTGAGGCCAGGGGTGGCCTCTAGTGTGGGCCCAGGTATCCCTTTCTGTCTCTCTGTTTCTTAATTTCTGGCCTGTTTGTTGTTGTGACCAGGACCTTAGTCAATGCCTTAGTCTGTCTTTTGCTTCTCTCATCCTCCCTTTGCTCCCTTCTCTTCCTCAGTTTCACTCTTATAGTATACCTTGTTGGCTTCTCTAACTAAATCTCTCAAAATCATACCTTGTAATCCATCTAAGCATTGTAATTTTCTTTTAATATCTAGGGCAGCTTGCCCAATAAAGGCCATTGTGACAGATGCCTTTTGATCCTCTGCCTGAGGATCGAAAGTAGTATATCTCCTATATGCCTCCATAGTTCTCTCTAGGAACATAGAGGTAGATTCACCAGGCCCTTGAATAATCTCTCTTACCTTGGCCAAATTAGTTGGTCGCCTAGCGGCCACTAAGATACCCACTATTAGAGCCCGGTGATAAGTGGACAGATGCTCCCTACCTTCAAATGTGTTGGGGTCCCACTTGGGTCGTTTCAAGAGAAAGCCGGCTTTGATTATGTTGGGAAGTTGTGTTGGTCACCCATCTAGTCCGAGGATATTGTTTTCTAGCATCCAGGAGGATTCTCTTTTGTTCCTCTGTCATGAAGAGAGTCCCTATGAGTTGTTGGCAGTCATCCCAAGTAGGCTGGTGTGAAAACATCAATGACTCAACCAGACCTGAGAGCCAGGTTGGGTCCTCGGTAAAAGGAGGATTGTTATTTTTCCATTTATATAGGTCTGAAGAGGAGAAGGCCAATACTGGTAGGCTTGCATTTTTCCTCCATGGCCGTTTTCAATCATTGGCCCATAGGAATGGAGGGGGAGCAACACGGGAGTTTCAGGGTTTTAAATCATTTGACGCCGTCGAGTTCCTTTAGCCAGGCCAGCTTCCTCCAGGGGAGGAGGGGCTGTGTGTGCTGCAGGGGAGTTATCTGGAGTGCGCTGGGCTGGCTTATCTTTCTCCAATGGTGGAGAGGCTGAGTCAGCAGCAGGGGAATCACTTAGAGGGTGTTGGGGGTTGTGGGATGAGGGTAGAAGATAAGGAGGGGGATGAGAGTCCAGTAGAGTCAAATCTTGTGACTCAGGGAGAATAGAGGGTGGAGGAGGAGGATGAGCAGAGGGTTTGAGAGATCGTGGGGAAAAGAGTAGGAGCGGGGACATGGCAAGGAAAGGCTTCACCCATGGAGGAGGAGATTTGCAGAGGTCCTGCCAAGTTAAGATATATGGCTGTTGATCGGGATGGCTATGTGGCCCTGGCTGTAAGACAATATCTCTGACTTATTAAATTAGTGCAAAGTAGAAAGATCCTTCTAGGGGCCATCCGAATGCAAAGGTGGGCCATTCTGAGGCACAGAGAGTCTGCCAGGTCCAGCGTTTTACTGAAAAAGAAAGATTCTGAGCCCTTAAGCGGACTTTGGTCCAGTGATCAAGGTCAGAGACAGAGGCATTGAAGTGACCTGTCCCATAATGAAAGATACACAAACAGTAAAAGCAACTCTCACGACACAGACAAGACAAGATAATAAAGACAGGCAATGAACGTCCAACACTGAGACCAAGACTGAGCAGCCGGCAAAACCCGATGGGCTGGCAATACCGAATCTGAAACAAAACATCACTGAGTCGAGGAGACTATTGTTCCTTGATTCCCGAGTCCTCTGTGGCGTCCCCCAGAGCCTGTGGCTCTGTGACACATCTGCCAGCCACCGTCAAAGAGAACTCATGCAACTTCATCAACAGCCATTTTGCCAAGCCCTAACCTGAAACCTGAAACCAGAAAGAGGCTCCTTACTTTCCCTGAGAGTAGCCCATTGAGGTCTCTCTTCAGCCCCTGCCGAATCTCGAAGGAACCTCCATATATAAAGGTCGGGAGAGCGTTGGGGGAATAGACCACCAAGAGACTCTCTCATGCAAAAGCAAAGGGTTTATTGGGGGTCCAGCATGCTGGGGCTCAGAGCTAATTTGAATAGAGCAGAGCTCATATACTTTCCTTGAAGTGGGCAGGGAGGGAAGTTTATTGATGAGTCTGGGTGAGTGAGCAGTTTGCGTGCAACTGGGTGAGGGAGTACATTCTGCAGTTTGGCAGTTGGGGACAGCACATTCTGGGAAAAAGATTAGAAAACAGTTCTCAAGATTTCAACAGTGTTTTATTAAGCATACAGAAAAACAGGAAGTGACAAGTACCTATTTTATTAACATTTCACAACCAACTATACTTTGCCAGATTTCCTAAAGTCTCTATTGATATCTGCATTCCTACATATTTTCCCCAGTTCTGCATTGTGACTGATTCTTCACATGTTCTGACATTTACATTCACTGTATACCCGAAACCCTATAGCTAAAGAACTTTTGGTCCAAATCCTATACTCACTCTCCTATATAAACCTACCGACTATCTTCCTAATACTACCGATTACTCCTTTTTGACTGGAAGTTCTCTTTTACAATCAATCATCCAAGTTACAAGGTCCTATGCAATTATATATCAATTTATCTGAGACATCTTTGCAGAACATAATTCAAAGCAAAGTATCCCATCTGTGCAGAAAATAAATCAAAGCTTAATACCGAAATCAAGGGCTCAATGCTTTTCTGGACTTCAAATCTTACCTAGATTTCTGTTTTCATACTCATATATTTCACCTATATATTCTTGTAAATATTGCAGGTTTCCAATACCATTATTCATCCAGCAGAATGATTTCTATTCCAAATCGAACCTGTTATTAACCCTAACCATACACTGTTCCCTCAATCTAACATAAGAGAAGAGCAAGGACAGAGTTGGTCTTAAAATACAGGAATGAAGGAAATCTTCCAACTGCTGAGAACTAAAAGGTCCATGCACAAGTGATCTCTAGAGAAGATGTAGGTAGCTATGAAGGAACTGAGAGAGCAAAAGTCATCTTCCTTTGCAAACAACATGGTCAGCATGAAGTGATGTGTCTGAATCAGCCTCTCTCTTCTTTATGTAGAGAAGAAGGACCAAACCAGGCCTGTGTGGAGAGCTGTTCCCAGTTACCGATGGTTGATATACCATCCTAACTTGTGAAAGTGTCACATAAAGTAGGGGAAGCCTCCATTTCATGGGACCTTTGGAAGTAAATGTTAAGACAATGTGGTTGCCAAGGCAGTGACCTCATTCAGTTCCTGAAGGAAGTGACCTCACCTCACATCCTTGGTGATGGAACTCTCTGAACTTGGGATCTAGGAAGCCAGGCACACAAATCTAGTCCCAGTCCCAGTCCCAGTGGTCTCACTTCTTTTGATTTACCAAGGACAGAATCAGTCTTTCTTGCTACCTACTGATGTGAGGATAGCCAAATGACAGGAAAGATCTTAAGAGTGGCCTTTCCTGAGAAAGCAGGAAGTGGCTCACCGCTGTCTCCTGACAACTTCACAAAGTTGGCCAAGGAAACCAGATCTGAGACAAGACAGGCCATTTGATGGGAACATAGTATGGCCCAGCAGTCAGAGGACACACACGATAGTCAGAGACCTACTTTGAGGAAAGAGGTGCCTTTGTGGGTGTGGGTGTGTGTTTGTGATTTTGTCTAATGTTCTGAGAATAGGTAGGAAAGGCGGTTTGTTTGGTTTGGAGTGGACGGTTTCTAATAAGGGATTTGACAAGGCGAAGGTTTCTATGTCTGTGTATCCCACTGTGTCCATGGTTGTAGACATTAGAAAAAAGAATGCAGCAATTGATGTGTCCAGTCTAGTAGAAAGCTTACCAGCATTCTTCCTGCCCAATTTATGAATGGAATGCGGCTTGCCGTATGGATGGGTAACACCTGCTATCTTCCTAAGTTCCTGATTTCTTCCTGAATTCAGGCCACTCTCCAGAATTGGCTCATGGTTTTGTGTCCAAGATATGTACCACCTCCAAGCTCTGTGACATGGCCATGTACAGGATAGCTGAAGGGAATGGCGAGCATCTCAGAAAACTCAGATATCAGTGTGACCAGGAAAGTCTCAGTGGAGAAACCCTGCTTTTGGCCTATTGCTAACCTATTGTTCTGATGCCCTGAATGTCAGGAAGGTCTTTGCCTCATGCCACCCCTTTGTGAAGACTGAAGAAAAAGTTTTCAAATGGAAATGAATGGGCATCTCCTGTGGCTCTTTGCTTAATTGCTTTGGAAAGGGATGTGTCTGAATCAGCCTCTTGGCCCTATGTGAGGTTGTGGCTCAGATTCTCAGCACCTGATGGATGTAAAGAGAGATCCCATGTGTGCATCCAAAACCAAATTGGTCAAAAGAGCAGTCACTGTGGATGAAGTCTCTCGCCTTTATCTTTAAAGTTCTTGAACTCGATCAAGTGAGAATAGGGATCCTTTGGGTCAAATGAGTTCTTCAAAGACCTGCAGAGGTGCTTGTGTTTTCTCATGACGGCAAATCACATAAAACTATATACCTGATACTCAGTTTTCCACAAATTGGAGAAGCATAGAAGTATTAACGTCTAGCATATTTGATCAATCCTGGTTCACATGAAGGTTGTCCAGACCACCCTGATGTTACACCAATGAGGGCAAGGGAGTTATTTTGGCCACTCTCCTGGACTCCGTCACTCATGGAAACCTACAGCCAGAGGTTATGATTAGTGTCTATATGGAAGAAGATGAGGGCCATATGGGAGTGTTTTGGTTTTAATTTTGGTCATTTGTGTCCGGTTGGAAGACATGACTGAGAAAACCTGGGCTTGAACTCTGGTGTGATTCCCCTTATAGACTGAGTTCTGGAACTGACTTCAGAGAAGTATTGCCATGAATTTTGTTGGGATTTTAGGAGGCCACCTATGAGAATCACCCTTGGAAACAGAGATCTAGGCCCAGGGTGGCTTTCCAAAGAGCCCGGGAAATCTCAGCCAGGATATCACATGATTTTATTCTGAAAGACTTGGCATCCATAGTAGAGAGTCACAACACCCATGGACGTCACATTCTAGACCTCAATGGGCCTGGCTTCATGTGACATTTTGGCCACTCTTTGGGAAGCCTTGCCTGTGAGAGTTCTCCAGAGCATTCATTGAAATGAGCTTCCTCACCATTTAATGGTTCCTGAATGAATTGAAACCCACAGTGCCTCCAACGTCATCTTTGAAAAATGCCTTGATAAATACCATGAAATTTTTGAAATTTCCATGACCAGGTGGCACTGGAGAACCTTTGGATGTTGCTGATCATGAGTGTACCAGACAGTGCCTTGATTGACTGGGCTTCATGAAAATGGTGTAGAACAGAGATGCCAGTAAGTTGGAACCTGCTGAGTAATGTGCCTAGAGCAGTGGTGGGAAGGTGTGTGATAAAAAATTTGTTTTTGGGCCATGTGGATCTGCCATTGGCTTCCAAATGGCTTGTGACTGACATGGTGCAGCCAGCAGACCCTTACATGAAAAGGCATCTTGTTATATGGAGATGTTTCCGGGCAATGTTCAGAATCAGGTTGCTATGGACATGGGGCCAAGCTATGTGCGTTAGAAGCCTGGTTGGTGCATTCTCCTGCAGACGCTGACTCACCACACATGACAGATTTGCCTCCAGAACTGTGTCCCAGTTGAACTCCTTTAATTTCATGAAGCAATTGCCAAAGTCCCAGTGCAGCAGCAAGAAACACCACGAAAATAGAAGATGACCAAATGGCTTCACAGTCCACATGAAAAGACACTTATCCCGCAATGGTCACCGTTTACTTACAAAGAGAGAATTCAGCACTGCTGCCTCATGTTTCTTTGGAAAATAAGAAACCATTTCCTCCAGGTCACATAGATGCAGACACAGATTTGATGGTCTCACTAGAAAGCAGCTAAAGCTCCTGACAACAACATATATTTCAAGTGCCCAACCTCAAAGGCAGTTTCTCAAGAAGTATTTAGGCCAGCAGAGCTCCATGTTTATGGAGTTTTTACCCTGTCCCATACTTTTGGAAACTACTCTACCACTGCCAAGGTTGTAAACCCCTGAGCATATTCCATTCCATATATATATTCACAGATTTTCTAACTCTTATCCTCTAATTGTGTCTTACTTTGGGCGAAGGTAATGTCAAGGAATTGTTCTGGATGAGAGTGGGAAGATTTTGTTTAGCACATATTTGTATACACATTGGATTCCTTTTTCTATTTTACATTTGAAATACTGAATCCCTGACACTAACACATACCCTAATAGATTCTGAGTACTAATCATAATATGATGGAGAAAAATAACCGAAACAGAATAGAAATACAAGCAGTTCAGAGGAGGCATGTTGTATTTTTGGACTTGCGTTTTGCATTATATAGGGTAGGAGTTATAAATCTATTCCATTTTTAATTGAAATAGTTCTCCATGTTCTTTTAATGTTAACAAATATGTGAATTCCTGTCTCCCTTTCTCTGTAGTCTATTCAGCACATGTATTTTTATATGCACATATAGAATCCTACCTGGTATCACACGCAAATTTTCATGAGTTACATGAATTGGCAGATACAAACTGTGAGAAGAGATCACTCCTCCTAAACGATGTAGGAACTGAAAATTCAACCTATGGGGGAGCTTCCTATTTAAAAAAAGTTATACATAAATCCATATCGACTAAAATGAATATTTTTGGATGTGTGGATGATTTATATTTCACTGTGTAATTAGATTGGCATATATATATATATATATATATATATATATATATATATATATATATATATATATATATATACTCTCCAGATATTTCATAATATTTAACATATGTGTCTTATTATACACTCCCTAAATTTATTCTTGTTCATATATGTGGATTTATAATCAAATTTTCACAAGATTATTCTCAGAAATATTCATTCACCTGAAATACATATTTGTTTCCTAGTATTGAAAACTAACTTCAGTGAATAGTGCATATAAATCCTAATATTTCTACAGTAACTAACCCAGTTTAATATCAATGCAAGTAGATTCCTATGGGACATGACATTTATTTTGAAGTTCATTTTTATTCAACACTGGTACATTTCTATTTCTTGAGTTTATGCACATTATAGCATATATATTTCATCCACACGTTCACAAATTTATAGGCATTTATTTCACTTTCAATCACTTTCTGCTTCAGAAACATGTATTCCTCCATGTGTCTGACTGGTCTTTTCATGAGACTTCTTTCCAAACACATTATTTTCGATTTCCATAATCACTTTTGAAACAAAACTCACACACTCTTCATGATAAACCATAACACTAAGATTACAATTAGACGTATAACTACTTGTTATGAATGATTCTAGCATATTTGATCAATATATGATTATCAATATATAATATATCAATATATGATTTCTTATATATTTTCAGATATCAATTCAATCCATTATTTAAAGTGGAACCAGTTATATTATTTATTAACTGTATGATCCATTCATGCATTATCTCTATATTTATAGACACAGGGTACACCTCGTTTTACCCCCAATACTAATTTATACATATTTTAAATATTGCTGCCAGAAATGGTCGAAGAAATACTCATGTCATCTGATCTACATATACATTTTATCACAGTAATATTCTGGACCAAAAAAGCAAAGGTCACTCTTAAGATTGTACCAAAGCCTAAATGAAAAGTGAGCATGGATTACTAAAACCTTCCATGTCCAGGTTTCCTAATGCTCTGAAATGTCAATCGTATTGGTGACTACATATTTGTTTCTTCCTAAGATTATATATTCAACCTCAAGCCTGTTGAAAATGTCTAATCCTATCACTCACTTTATATTTTGCCTGATTTAGTAATGTCTCTATTTATGTCTGTATTCCTACATATTTTCCCCTGTTCATCATTGTGACTGACTCGTCACATATGCTGACTTTTACATTCACTGTCTACCCGAAACCCTATTGCTTAAGATCTTTTGCTCTAAATCCTATACTCACTCTTCTTTCTAAACCTACCGACTATCTTCCTAATCCTACCGACTATCTCTTTTTGAGTGGATGTTCTCTTCGACATTCAATCATCCAAGGTACAAGCTCCTATGCCATTGTATATAGATTTATCTGAGACATTTTTGCAGAACATCATTCAAAGCTATGTGTACCAATTAAGGGCCCAATGCCCTTCTGGGCTACATATCTTCCCTAAATTTCTATTTTTATACTTATATTTCACCTATATATTCTTGTAAATATCATAGTTTCCCAATACCATTATTTGTCATGCAGAAATATTCCTAACCCAAATTGAACATGTTATTAACCCAAACCATACACTGTTCTCTCAATCAAACTTTACAGAAGAGCAGGGACAGGGTTAGTTTTACAATACAGGAATGTAGGGCATCTTCCACCTGTTGAGAACATCAAAGGTCCATGCAGAAATGATCTTTTGAGAAGATGTAGGCAGCTATGAAAGACTGAGAGAGAAAAGTCATCTTCTATGGCAAACAACCTCGTCAGCATGAAGGGATGTGTATGAATCAGCCTCTCTCTTCTTAATGTAGAGAAGATTGACCAAACCAGTCCTAGGTGGAGAGCGGTTCCCGAGTGCCCATGGTTTATATACCATTCTAACTTATGAAAATGTCACAGGAAGTAGGGGCAGCCTCCATCTCATGGGACCCTTGAAAGCAACTGTTCGTACAAAGTGGTTGTCAAGGCAGTGACCTCATTCAGTTCCTGAAGAAGTGATCTACCTCACTTTCTTGGTGATGGAACTCTCTGAACTTCGGATCCAGGAAGCCAGGCACCTGGAGCCAGTCCAGTCCAATACCCATTGGCTCATTTTTTTTGGATTTACCAAGGAGAGTGTCAGTCTTTCTTGGTACCTACAGATGTGAGGATGGCCAAATACCAGGAGAGCTCTGAATAGGGTCCTTTCCTGAGAAAGCAGGTGGTGGTTCACTGCTGGCTCCTGACAACTTCACAGAGTTGGCCAAGGAGACCAGATCTGAGATAGGACAGGCCATTTTGGGGGAACATAGTTTGGCCCACCACTCAAAGGACACTCCGGATAGTCACAGAGTTACATGGGGGAAGGATGTGCCTTTGTGGGTGTGATTCAGGTTTTGTCTCATGATCTGAGAATAGGTAGGAAAGGTGGTTTGTTTGATTTGGAGTGGACTTCTTCTAGTAAGTAGTTTGACAAGGCGAGTGTTTCTATGTCTGTGTATCCACTGTGTCCGTGGTTGTAGATATTAGAAAAGAGAATGCAACAATTGATGTGTCCTGTATAGTAGAAAGATTCCCAGCATTCATCTTGCCCAACTTATGAATGAACTGAGGCTTGCCTTATCCATGGGCAACACCTGCTATCTTCCTAAGTTTCTGTTTCCTTCCGGAATTCTAGCCACTCTCCAGAATAGGCTCATGGTTTTGTGTCCAAGATATGTACCACCTCCAAGATCTGTGACATGGCCATGTACTGGATAGCTGAAGTGAATGGCGAGCATCTCAGAAAACTCAGATATCAGTGTGACCAAGAAAGTCTCAGTGGAGAAACCCTGCTTTGGGCCTTTTGCTTATCAATTGTTCTGTTGCCCTGAATGTCAGGAAGGTCTTTGCCTAAGGCCACCCCATTGTGAAGCCTGAAGAAAACAGTTTTCAAATGCAAATTAATGGGCATCACCTGTTGCTCTTTGCTTAATTGCTTTGGAAAGGAATGTTTCTGAATAAACCTCGTGGCCCTGTGTGAGGTTGTGGCTTAGATTCTCAGCACCTGATTTATGTAAAGAGATATGCCATGAGTGCACCCAAAACCACAATGGCCAAAAGAGCAGTTATTGTGAATGAAGTTTCTCACATTCATTTGTAAGTTTCCTGACCCCCATCAAGTGTTAATAGGGATCCTTTGGGTCAAATTATTTATTCAAAGCCCTGCAGAGGCTAGCCCATAGGTTTTTGGGTTTTCTCATGACTCCAAATCATATAAAGAATCTATACCTGACAGTCAGTAGGCCTCAAATTGGAGATGCAGAGCAGTATTAACACCTGGCCTATTTGATAACTCCTGGTTCACAGGATGGGTGTCCAGGCCACCGTGAATTTAGGCAAATGAGGGGCAAGAGAGCTTATTTTTGAGACTGTCTTGGGCTGCACCCCTCATGGAAAACTCCAGCCAGAGTTTATGATTAGTGTCTATATGGAAGAAGATGATGGCCATGTGGGAGTGTTTTGGTTTAAATTGTGGTCATTTGTGTAGCGGTTGAAAGAGATGACTGGATCCACCTGGGCTTGAACTCTGGTGTGATTCCTCTTAGAGACTGAGTTCTGAAACTGACCTCAGAGAAGTATTGCCATGAAATGTGTTGGGATTTTAGGAGGCCACGCATGAGAATCGCCCTTGGAAACTGAGATCGAGGGCCAGGGTGGCTTTCCAGATTGCACTGGGAATCTCAGCCAGGATATCACATGATTTTATTCTGAAAGACTTGGCAGCCATAGTTGAGAGTCTAAACACACATGGAACTCACATTGTAGACCTCAATGATCCTGGCTTCATGTGACCTTTTGGCCACTCTTTGGGAAGGCTTGCCTGTGAGTGTTCTCCAGAGATTTCATTGAAATGAGCTTCCTTACCATATAATGGTTCCTGCATGAATTGAAACCCACAGTGCCTCCAACATCATCCTTCAAAAATGGCTAAATAAATACCAACAAATTTCTGAAATTTCCATGACCAGGTGGCACTGGAGAACCTTTGGATGTCATGTTGCTGATCATGAGTGAAATAATTCCCCACGCAAAGACACTTCAAAGGGAGAATTCCAATTTTATTGCAAAAAAGCTGTGTGATTATATAGAACTAAGGGGGAGATGGTAGGGCTTAGATAAATGGCAGCAACCCATTTATCGAAAGCAAGTTCTTTCAGATATCATCTCCAGAACCCAGGAATTAGTTCTCATTGGGGCTAAGGTTCTCCACCAGTGAGATTTGAAATTGGCGCTGGCGGGAGAGTTCACAAGGGCGGGAACTTTTTGCACCACTGCAGAAATGAAGAAGGTAGGAAGAAGAAGTCCTTAGGCACCATGTTGGGGTTTTTCTCTGGTGTATGGCTGCCATTTATACTTTTCCCAACATTCCTCCCTTTTTGTTTTCTTAGGAAGTGGGGCGTCGTTTTTAGATCCGGCTGCTTCCTGCTGTATGGGGGTGCTGTGAGGCCTAGAAAGGGAAGGGGAGCAATGCTCGGGGGGCAGGTCTGGGAATATCATGGCAGCAAGAAGTAAAACCCAGTGGCTATAGACAGCTACTTCCGTAGGGGTGAAGTCAATGAAAGTTCCCTGAAGCCACAAGTTGTCGATGGCATGGAACCAGTCCTGGATGGAGGAGATTGTTGGTATCAGCCACTGGTCCTGTAACAGAGACTCTAGAAAATACTGGAAGCATTCCCTGGACAAGGTGCCACAGGACCTGAAGAAGATCAGAGTGAATAAAAACAGAATGAAGATAAAAATTAAAGCAAAGGTCAAATTTTGGCAGAAGTTCCATGTTGGGGGAGTGACATAGAAGAGGCCAAGGGCCATGAGGAAGCTTAGAAGGTCATAAAGATTCAAGAATCCAGGATGGCAGATTAAGAGGTTTTCCGAACTTGTTGTCTCCCACTGTCTGATGTCCATTGCATTCCATCGTGCCTGGTAGTGAGCTTCATCACGGAGTGAACTGTTCTCTTGGAGATGTTGGGGGTTCGTCGGTCATCAGAGGCTGGTAGTGCCTAAGAAAAAGCTGGTTGAAAGTTTGATTACGAATTTTTTGCAGTTGGGTTTGAAGGAACTTCATTATGCAGGGCAAGAGAGCACAAAAAAGGAGCATCCCAATAAGGGGCCCAGAGAGAGGTAGTAAGTACATGGCAAGATAGGATTGGAAGAACCTTGTTATGGGATTGGAGGAGGTAGGTTTGAGCAATTGGGTCGATAATTCCTGCAATTTAACAACTTTTTTTTTTATTATCCCAGATTCATTAACATAATAGCAACATTCTCTCTGAGGAATAGGCATGTACCCCCTTTTTCTGCAGTGAGAAGATCAATTGCCCTTCGGTTCTGTAAAGCCACTTGTGCCAATGAAGTAACCTGCCACTGCAAGGAGCCAAGAGACTCAGCAGTGGTATCGAGTGCTTCCTGCAGTTTTTGTTGCACGTCATTGGATGCCCATAGAGCATGACCTATAGCTCCACCAGAGAGATCGAGACTCGCCACTGAGGTTGTTAAAGTGAGGCCTACCAGAACCGGCAGAAAGACTGCCCTATGGGTGCGGGAAGGTAGGGCCAACTGTCGGAATTCAGTGGGAGTATACAAAGAAAGCAGAGGAACTACAGTAACCAAGATACAGGTGCCAGAGACATTGATCGTTGAGGTACTTAAAGACCAATTACACCAGATGAAATGTCCAGGTTGCATAAACGCAGGGCTCTATGGGGTGCTATAGCTCAAGGAACAAATGGGTAAAGGATTCATTATTGGCAGGTGGATACAGATGAAAGGAAATAAAGTATTGTTGGAATAACTTTCCCACAGTGGGATATGTGTCACATGTAGGGGTTGTCCTTACTTAGAGAAATTGTAGGTTTTTGCTGAAATATTTCCTGCCGCTAATGGGACCGCTGCTAGAAGTGGACGACTAAGTGAAGCACAGAGAAAGCACTGAGAAGTAGGCACCAAAAGAATGGAGGAGTTTAATAATCGAAGAGTTTGGTGTAGCAAATTGAGCCATGTGGAAGGGGGACCTTAGGGGGTTGAAGGCTCTGAATCCTCTTTGGATGAGCTATGGATAAGATCTCGAAGTTTTGATTCTGACTCCTTAATGTGTTCGACTACCTGGATGGTTGCCTTAGGTGGCGTAATCAGGGTGCGGCCAACAGTCATCCACCCTGTGGGTCTGGCTGAGGTTGTCCGAGCATAGACAGCAAACTCAACATAGCCCCAACGTTTGGCCTTGGGGTCAGGTGTATCTGAAGTATATGATCCATTGTCATCGGATGAAGAGCCTTTATGCCACTTTAGGTAACTAGAAGTCCACCCTTCAGGGTAGCCAAGTGAGTGGTAAGAACAGCTACCACGTTCATCATGGAACCTGCATGACCAATAGGGACACCCATTATATATCTCAGGCCACCAATGACAATAGTCTTTGGTTTGATTAAAAAGGAAGCAAATGAAAGGCCAGTTCCAGCTACCAGGGACGAAGGTCCTTGAAGGTGACAATTTTAGGGGAATAGAGGTGCGGTTGTGGATGAAGCAAGTAGTTGCATCCACTGCGCGGACCTTCTGCATGCCATGTTCTGAGTATCGTTCCTGAAGAGTGAATAAATACATGGTAGGTTAGGAGGGTAAAGACAAGTCCCAACAGAGCACAGAAAAGAAGCAGAGCACAAAAAAACAAGCAGTTAAAGAAGACTAGGGTGTTGGGAGAGCTCATTGTGCCTTCTTTAAGAGGAATTGGGCTGCAGGGAACACCGTGTGAGCCGCAACTTAAATGGGTGAGATGGGTGTGGAAAGCAGGAGTAAAGGGGAGGTTCAGGAGGTGATTCTTGGAGTTCCTCTGGGGTGGTCCTGTCGTCAGCAGGTGGGGCCTCCTGGTGATATGGCTTCAACCTAGAAATGGGAATCCAGGGAGTGAGATGGTTGTCTGATAAGGAGAGTTTGGCGGTGATGGGGTTACAGAGAATGACAGGATAGGGGCCTTCCCATTTTGGTGCAAGAGTCCCTTTCTCCTCTGGGGTATTATAATAGACTAGACTCCCAGGTGTTAAGGGAGGAGTGTTTGGAGAGGAGACTGGGTCTGGAAGAAGCCAGTTCTGATATTTCCAGTGTTCGGAGCGGAGATGAAACAAGAGAGGCAAAGACAAATCTCGGGTGAGAGGTCTTTGTGAAATGACCAACCCAGGGGGTATAAGAGGTCTTCCATACATTATCTCAAAGGGAGACAGTAAAGATGGTTTCTTAGGGAGAGCTCTGATTCGAAGCAAAGCCAAGGGAAGGATTTTGACCCAGTCTAAGTTTAATTCCATTGTCAATTTGGTAAGGACTTCCTTCAGAGTACGATTTACCCTTTCCACTTTCCCTGAAGCCTGGGGGTAATATGGACAGTGGAAATGCCACTTGAAAGAGAGGGTTTGAGAGACCTTTTTTGTGATCCTAGAAATAATCTCAGGGCCATTGTCATATTGTAGGGAAGTCGGCATACAAAACCTGGGGATTATGTCTGTCAGTTAGATTGAAGCTACAGTGGAAGCCTTTTTATTGGAAGTGGGAAATGCCTCAACCCAAACAGAGAAAGTGTCCACAAAGACAAGGAGGTATTTAGTGTGCCATACTGTGGGCATGTTGGTGAAGTCTACTTGCCAGTCAGCAGCGGGAATGTGTCTCCGGGCTTGGTGGAAAGGGAAAGGTTTGGGCCTTAAAGGAGTATGAGGGTTGGTCCGCTGACAGATCTGACAATTACAGGCTATATTCTCTAGCATGGCTATGTCAGAAGGGTTGAGGGAGAAGAAGCTCTGTAAAAAAAGGGTCAAAGACTGAGAATTAGAATGGTGTAGAGTATGAAGGAACTTGAAAAGATTTTTGTTCTTACTGGAAGAAGTAGGGGCTTCAGATGAGCTGTCTAAAGTGGCCATAATATGTCCCCCATGGGGGCCATAATTGGAAGTGGTAGCAGCCATTCGTGCCGCCTGGTCAGCTTTGGCATTGCCCTCAGTGATAAGAGAGGCGTCCTTCTGATGTGACCTACAATGGACAACTCCCAACTGGGTGGGTAAGTGGGAGGCCTCTATCAGATTGGTTAAAAGAGGCGAATTAGTGATCGCATTACCTTTGGTGGTAAGTAGGCCTCGCTCCTTTCATATTGAAGCATGGGAAAATAAGATCTGGAAGACATATTTTGAATCAGTATAGAGGGTGAGGGATTTGCCTTGTGCTAGTAGGCAGGCACGAGTGGCTGCTATAAGTTCAATCTGCTGGTTGGTAGTTCCTGAAGGCATAGCTTTGGCCTCTATAATCTCAGTGGCTGAAACTACAGCGTATCCAGAGTAATGAGTGCCGTTCTGCCTAAAGGAACTGCTGTCAGTAAACCAGATAAGGTCAGGCTTAGTGAGTGGTTCCTCAGAAATGGAACAATGACAGCGGAGGAAATCATCTAAGGTTTCCAAGCAATTATGAGTTGGTGTGTTAGACGTGGGAGTCATTGGGAGCAGTGAGGCAGGGTTCAGTGCAGAGCATGGGAGGAAAGTAATATTAGGGTTTTCCTGAAAGAAAGTGAGGAGCGACAGAACTCTGGATGGAGGAAGGGTTTGAAGGCCCTTATAAGCTGAAAGATCTTTCAAGTGATGTGGGGAGTGGATAGTTCAAGGTGCCCCAAAAGTCAGCTTAGAGGCTTCTTTGTGTAAAATTTGTCCAGCAACCAGAGCTCTTAAGCAAGGGGCCCACCCACGAATGGTAGAGTCTAGTTTCTTGGAAAATATGCCACAGGTGCAAATGTAGGCCCATAGTTTTGACCTAAGACCCTAAGTGCTTGCCCCCCTTTTTCATGGACATATAGATGAAATGGTCTTGAAAGATCAGGAAGGTGAAGGGCAGGTGCCTTTAAGAGGAGTTGCTGAAACCTGCAGAAGTGGTAGATGGGGGAGATAACAAGAGATTCACTAGGGGGTCCATTTGCTAGGTCATACAGGGGTTTGGATAGAAGAGAATAATTTGGGATCCAGGCCCTAAAATAACCTGCTACTTCTAGGAATGATAGTATTTTGGCTTTCATATGGGGCACTGGAAGATCAGAGAGGAGTTGCCTCCTATCCAGTGTTATTTCCTTTTTCCCGGGTGTAAGGCAAAAACCAAGAGAGGTGACAGAAGACTGGGAAACCTGTGCCTTGTGGGGAGACTCCCTATATCCCTTGTCTGCTAGGAAGTTAAGAAGCTGAGCGGTGTGGGATTGAGAGTGTTCCCAGAGGGACTACATAGAAGAAGGTCATTGACATATGGAAGGAGAATAGAGTCAGGACAGGTCGGGTGAAAGGATGTGAGGTCCTGGGCAAGAACTTGGCCAAAGAGATGGGGGCTATCCCTGAATCCCTGTGGGAGGACAGTCCAGGAAAGCTGATGAGAATGGTGGATGTGAGAGTCAGTCCATGTAAAAGCAAAGATATTCTGAGATTCTGAGAACAAGGGAATAGAAAAGAATGCATCTTTTAAACCTAGGACCGAGAAGTGGGTAGTAGTGGCAGGGATCTGAGAGAGGAGGGTGTAAGGGATGGGCACTAGCGG
Source organism: Callospermophilus lateralis (assembly GCF_048772815.1). Lineage (NCBI taxonomy): Eukaryota > Metazoa > Chordata > Mammalia > Rodentia > Sciuridae > Callospermophilus > Callospermophilus lateralis. The sequence continues at coordinate 48,568 of NW_027513239.1, forward strand.
GTGGATGGGGACCACAGAGGAGTTGACAAGGAGAAGGTCTTGAACCAGCCTGTAGGACACTTTAGGTTTCTTAAGTGCCAGAATGGGGGTGTTGAAAGGAGAGTGTGTAGGCCTAAGATACCCCTTTCGTAATAAATCCTGGATGATGGGTTCTAATTCGAGGAGGGCTGTGGTTGTGAGTGGATATTGTGGTTGACTAATATATCTTGAAGGGTCCCGTAAGACAATATGAATAGGACTGCATTTAGCCATAAAGGGTGTAGTTGTGTCCCAAACCTCAGGCTTAACTAGTTTAGAGAGTCATGGAGGAGTGCATGAAGGAGGTGTATCTGCCCCTAGGAACATCATGAGGAAATGAGAGGTAGGAGAGGTGTGGGGTGATATGTGAATGGTGACTTTTAATAGTGAGAGTATGTCCCTTCCCAGAAGGGGAATGGGGCAATGGCTCATAACGAAAAAGAAGTGAGTGAAGGACAAAAGGGATCCCTGCATATAACATGATGGGGGGGTTTGAGGGAAAATCTGTTTAACTCCTACCCTGACAATAGGAGTTTTTGAGGGTGTGGTAGAACCCCAATACTCCCTTAAGACTGATAAAGCGGCACCAGTATCCAAGAGGAAGGTAATGAAGCATCCATCCACCAGGAAGGTAACCCTAGGCTCTTGATTCTTGATGGTAATAGTCTGGAGGGAAAGCCCAGGACTCCGTCAATCCTCCTCTGCCAAGCCCAAGAGAGGCTGTGGTTGCCGGGTGGCTGACCAATCTCCCTTTTGGGTTGTTGGGCAGTCTGCCCCCCAGTGTCCCCTTTGATGGCATTTTGGGCAGGGGTTGTACGGTGTCCTCAGTGAAGGACAATCCCTGGCCCAATGTCTCTCCTTACCATATTTGAAGCAAGCTCCCGGGGCTGTCATATTGGGATGGCGTGGTGATGGCCTTCTCTGAATGACCTGGGCCAACATTTGGAATTTGGCATTTTCAGCCCTCTGCCTACGGCATTCACTTTCATCCTCTCTATCATAAAAAACCTTGAAAATGAAGATTTTGGTCTAAGGAGTAGCAGGGCCCTGTTCAAGCTTTTTAAGCTTGGCTTTAATGTCATGGTAGCTTTGGGCCAGAACATATGTCATTAAGACATGACGGCCATCAGGGGTTTCTGGGTTGAGGTTTGTGTACTGTTGAAGGGCCTTGGTTAGTCTATCCAGGAATTCTGAAGGTGTTTCCTCCTTCCTTTGAATGACCTCCTGCACCTTTTTAAAGTTAACAGCCTTACGGATGGCCTTTTTCAGGCCCACCAAGAGGCAGGATGTAAAAAGGTCACGAGACTGTAAGCCTTCAGGGGTGTTGTAATCCCATAGAGAATCCTGCTCTAGGACAGCATGAGGGCCTGTGGGGTGGTTAGGATTGGTCCTATTATTTTCATCATCATGGGCTTGGGCTAGCTCCCAGACCCATTGCCTTTCCTCAGGGAGAAGTGTATTGGCCAAGAGCATGTAGATGTCATGTTGAGTGAGGCTATATGCTTGCAGGACCCATTGAAACTCCCGAATGTAAGTGGTGGGGTCAGTGGTGAATGAGCCTAACTTCCTCTCTAGCTGAGTAATGTCCGACATGGAGAAGGGCACGTGGACTCTGATGACACCCTCGGGACCAGCTACCTCATGAAGGGGTGCGATGGTCTTGGGGGTGGGAAGGAGTCCCTTAGACCTGGTAACAGGAGGACTGAAAGAGGCAGGAGGCGGACAGGAAGGAGAGGGAGGGGAAGGGAGTGTCTCTTTGGAAGAGGAGGAGGTGGAGCAGGCAGAAGAGGGCGGAGGGGAGGAGGATGAAATGGAAGGCTGAGGATCCTTGGAATCAGGCAGAGGAAGAGGAGGGTATAGCGGGAGAGAAGGGGCAGATAGGACTGGGGGATAAGGTGGGGGTTAATCTGCTGGGCTGAATGAGGAAGAATCTGTGAAGTCAGGAGTAGAAGTAGGGGAAGAGAAGGGTTTGCAAACAAGGAGGACCTGAGAGGGAGGGCAGGAGGAGCAGCGACAGGGTGCTGTGTGAGAAGGCTAAAACCTTAAATGCAGGGAATCTCACTCCACTTTTTCAGATGCTGGCAGTAGTTAAAAAGATCCCAGAGAAGGTTTGGATGTAAGGAGCCTTCTGGAGGCCAATGATTTCCATTATCCAGTGGATATGTAGGCCAATCTTGGGTACAGAATTTGATTAGAAGTTTGGGCTTGATGTCTGGTGTGAGGGAGAGTGTGGCCAGATTTTTTATTAAACATTTGAGAGGTGAGGCTTCAGGTACAGATGAAGAGGTGCCCATTGTCACAGGGAGAGAAGGAAGAGAGAGAGAGAGAGAGAGAGAGAGAGAGAGAGAGAGAGAGAGAGAGAGAGAATAAGAGTAAGCGAGAGAGACAAAGAGAAAACCCGGGCTGGAACGGCTTCCAGGAAGCTCAGGGCGAACGGTGGTCAGGTGGGCGTCCCCAAAATGACCAGCCGTCATGAGGAAATACAGAGGGCACTACCTGGTCGTCACCAGTGAAGTGCGATCTGTGAGTCCCAATGGGTTCGGAGCCACGGGCAACCTGACGTCAAGAAAGTTTTCGAACGCAGCAGAAAAAGTCAGTAATGAAAACAGAACTCTGGTTCCGGCAGAATGCAGTTCCAGGACGGGAGTTCAGTTTTCCCCGAGCAGAGAGGCAGCTTCAGCCAGACACAGCAGCCCTGCAGCAAACAGCAACTCTAGCCAGCAGTGGCAGCGGCAGCAGAGGAAAAAAACCAAAGAGCCTCTCATGTAAACTCAGAAGCCTCACGCCCCAAAGGAAAACGGATCACCAGAGGGTCCACTGCGACCAGTAAAGGTCTTAGTGGCAGGAATTTCCTGCCCCCTACAGGGCGTCTAGAGTGTGCCAGATGATCAAGGTCACAAAACCAGCGGTAGCCTGAAGGGAGTTGGAGAGTCAGGGTCAGGGGAGGCTTACATATATCAGATCTGTTGTGAGTGCAGGAAGCCGGCATCTGAAAAGAGTGGACCAGGGCGGAGTGTCTTGGCGGGGCAGGGGACGGGCTCTTGTTAGAAACAGCTCACCCATATTCTCACACGGGGCAACAGAATGAAAGAACTTCCCACGCAAAGGCACTTTGCTGGGAGAATTCCAATTTTATTGCAAAAAGCTGTGTGCTTATATAGAACTAAGGGGAAGATGGAAGGGCTTAGATAAATGGCAGGCAAAACGTTTATTGGTAAGTTCTTTCAGATATCAGCTCTGGACCCCAGGAATTAGTTCTTATTGGGGCTAAGGTTTCCCACCAGCGAGATTTCAATTTGGCGCCAGCAAGAGAGTTCACACGGGTGGAAACATTTCGCACCACTGCAGAAAAAAGAAGGTAGGAAGAAGAAGTCCTTAGGCACCATGTTGGGGTTTTTTTCTGGGGTATGGCTGCCGTTTATACTTTTCCCAACAATGAGTATACCAGACAGTGCCTTGATTGACTGGTTTTCATGAAAATGGTGTTTAACAGAGATGCCAGAAAGTTGGGTCCTGCTGAGTAGTGGGCCTAGAGCAATGGTGGGCAGGTGTGTGATAAAACATCTGTGGTGGGGCCATGTAGATTTGTCATTGGATTCCAAATGGCTTGTGACTGACATGGTGAAGCCAGCAGACCCTTATATGTAAAGGCACCTTGTTACATAGAAAGGTTTCAGGACATTGTTCAGAATCAGGTTGCTATGGTCAAGGGGGCAAGCTATGTGGGATAGAAGCCTGGTTCTTGTATTCTTCTGCAGACCCTGACCCACCACAGGTGACAGAAATCCCTCCCGCACTGTGTCCCCGTTGAACTCCTTGTATTTCGTGAAGCAAATACCCAACTCCCAGTACAGCAGCAAGAAACACCACGAAAATAGAGGATGACCATATGGATTTAATGTCCACACAGGGAGACATTTAGCCCCCAGGGGCCACAGTTTACCTACAATGGAAAATTCAGCACTGCTGTCTCATGTTCATTGGAAAATGAGAAACCATGTCCTCCAGGTCACATTGATGCAGACCCAGCTTTTATGGTCTCACTATAAAGAAAGCTAAAGCTCCTGACAACAACATATATTTCAAGTGCCCAACCTCACAGGCAGTTTCTCAAGAAGTCTCTAGGCCAGCAGACCTTCATGTTTGTGGAGGGTTTACCCTGTCCCTTACTTTTGGAAACTCCTCTACCACTTCCAAGGTTGTGAACTCCTGATCATATTCCATTCTATATAAGTATTCACGGATTTTCTAACTCTTCTCCTCTGATTGTGTCATACTTGGGCCGTAGGTGTTGTCAAGGCATTGTTCTGAATGAGAGTGGGAAGATTTTTGTGTAGCACATATTTACATACACATTGGATTCATTTTTCAATTTTCCATTCAAAATACTGAATCCCTGACACTAACACATACCCTACTAGACTCTGACTACTAATCCTAATATGATGGAGAAATATAACCCAAACAGAATAGAAATACAAGCAGTTGAGAGGAGGCATGGCGTATAGTTGGTCTTGCCTTTTGCATGATATAGGGTAGGAGTTATAAATCTTGTTAATTTTTTGTTGAAATAGTCCTCCATGTGTTTTTAAAGTTAACACATATGTGAATTTCTGTCTCCCTTTTTCTGTAGCCAATTTAGCACATGTATTTTTATATGCACATATAAAATCCTACCTGGTATCACACGTACATTTTTGTGAGGTGGCTAACTTGGGAGATACAAAGTATGAGAAGAGATCACTCCTCCTAAATATTTTTGGAACTGAAAATTCAAACTATGAGTGAGCTTCTTAGTTGAAAAACATTATACATAAATCCATGTTTAGTAAAATTAATATTTTTGGATCTGTGAATGATATATATTTCATGATGAATTTTGATTGGCATATATATTGCTAATTTCTAATGTATCTGTGATATATATATATATATATATATATATATATATATATATATATATAATTTTCAAAATATGAAATATATGTGTCTTATTATACACTCCCTAAATAATTCACTCATGTTCATGTATGTGGTTTTATAATCAACTTTTCATAAGATTGTTTTTAGAAATATTCATCCACCTGAAATACATATTTGTTTCCTAGAACTGAAAACTCACTTCAGTGAATGGTGCAAACAAAGCCTTATATTTCTACAGTAACTGACCCAATTTAACATCAATGAAAGTAGATTTCTATGGGACATGATGTGTATTTGGATGTTCATTTTAATTCAACACTGGTACATTACTATTTCTTCAGTTTTTATACATCGTAGAATATACATTTCATCCACAAGTTCACAAATTTAATGACATTTGTAACACATTCAATCACTTCCTGCTTCAGAACACATGTATTCCTCCTTGTTTTTGACTGGTTATTTCATGAGACTTCTTTCCAAACACATTATTTTCGATTTCCATAATCAATTTGGAAGCAAAACTCACACACATTTTATGATAAACTACAACCCTAATATTACCATTAGATGTATAACTGGTTGGAATGAATGTATGTATATCAATGTAAGATTTCCTGTGTATTTTGGGATATCAATTTATTCCAATTTCTAAATTTGGAAACAGTTATATTATTTATTCACAGTATGGTCTATTCATGCATTCTCTCTATATTCATACACACATGGTACACCTATTTGTGCCCCCAATACTAATTTATATCTCTTCAAAATATTGCTCTCAGAAATGGTGCAACAAATACTCATGTCACCTGATCTACATATACATTTTATCACAGTAATATTCTGGCCACAAAATGCAAAGTCACACTTACGACTGTACCAAAGCCTAAATGGAATGTGAGTATGGATTATGAACATCACCCATGTCCAGGTTGCCTAATGCTCTCAAATGTCAATCCTATTGGTGACTACATATTTGTTTCTTCCTAATATTATTTATTCAAACTCAAGCCTGTTGAAAATGTCTAATCCTATCGATCACTTTATCATTTGCCTGATTTTCTAATGTCTCTATTGATATCTGCTTTCCTACATATTTTCCCCAGTTCATCATTGTGACTGAGTCTTCACATCTGCTGACATTTACATTTTCTCTCTACCCGAAACCGTATTGCTAAAGAACTTTTTGTCCAAATCCTATACTCACTCTTTTTCCTAATCCTACCAACTATCTTCCTAATCCTACCAACTATCCTTTTTTGACTGGATGTTTTCTTTGACATTCAATCATCCAAGGTACAAGGTCCTATGCCATTGTGTATAGATTTATCTGAGACACATGTGCATTACATAATTCAAACCTAAGTATCCCAATCAAGGATCCAATTCCCTTCTGGGCTTCAAATCTTACCTAGATTTCTGTTTTCATACATATATTTCCCCTCTATATATTCTTATAAATATCGCAGGTTCCCAATAACATTATTCATCCAGCAGAATGATTCCTAAGCCAAATCAAACATGTTATTAACCCTAATCATACTCTGTTCCCTCAATCTAACTTTACAGAAAAGCAGGGACAGAGTTGGTCTTTCAATACAGGAATGTAAGAAATCTTCCACCTGCTGAGAAACAAAAGGTCCATGCAGAAATGAACCCTGGGGAAGATATAGGAAGCTATGAAGGACCTGAGAGAGCAAAAGTCATCTTCCACGACAAACAACCTGGTCAGGATGAAGGGGTGTGTCTGAAGCAGTCTCTCTTTTCTTAATGTAGAGAAGATGGACAATACCAGGCCTGTGTGGAGAGCTGTTCCCGGGTGCCTATGTTTGATATACCATTCAAACTTGTGAAAGTGTCACAGGAAGTAGGGGCAGACTCCATCTATTGGGACACTTGGAAGCAACTGTTAGGACAAAGTGGTTGCCAAGGCACTGACCTCATTCAGTTCCTGAAGGAAGTGACCTACATCACTTTCTTGGTGATGGAACTCTCTGAACTAGGGATCCAGGGAGCCAGGCACCCAGAGGCAGTCCCAGTCCCAGTCCCAGTGGCCTCACATGTTTGCATTTATCAAGGACAGCATCAGTCTTTCTTGGTAACTACTGATGTGAGGATGGCCAAATGCCAGGAAGGTCTGAAGAGGGGCCTTTCCTGAGTAAGCAGGTAGTGTCTCACCACTGGCACCTGACAACATCACAGTGTTGGCCAAGGAGTCCAGATCTGACATAGGACAGTCCATTTTGGAGTAACATACTATGGCCCATCAGTCAGAGGACACTCCGGATAGTCATAGACCTACTTGGGGGAAGGAGGTGACTTTGTGGGTGTGTGTGTGAGTTTGTGGTTTTGTCTAATGATCTGAGAATAGGTAGGAAAGTCGGTTTGTTAGGATTGGAGTGGACTGTTTCTAGTAAGTCTTTTGACAATGTGAGTGTTTCTATGTCTGTTTATCCCACTGTGTCCGTGGTTGTAGACATTAGAAAAGAGAATGCATCAATGGATGTGTCCTGAATAGTAGAAAGCTTCACAACATTCATCCTGCCCAATTTATGAATGGATTTTGGCTTGCCTAATGGATGGGCAAAAACCACTGTCTTCCTAAATTCCTGTTTTCTTCTTGAATTCTGGCCACTCTCCAGAATAGGCTCATGGTTTTGTTTCCAAGACATGTACCACCTCCAAGCTCTGTGACATGGCTATGTACTGGATAGCTGAAGGGAATGGGATCATCTCGGAAAACTCAGATATCATTCCAGAAACCCTGCCTTGGGCCATTTGCTTACCTATTGTTCTGTTGCCCTGAATGTCAGAAAGGTCTTTGCCTCAGGCCACCCCTTTGTGAAGCCTGAACAAACGGTTTTCAATGGAAATTAATGGGCATCAGCTGTAGATCTTTGCTTAATTGCTTTGGAAAGGGATGTCTCTGCATCAGACTCTTGGCCATGTGTGAGGTTGTTGAATAGATTCTCAGCACCTGATGGATCTAAGGAACAATTACATGTGTGCTTCCAAAACCAAAATGGCCAAAAAAGCAGTCATTGTGGACGAAGTCTCTCGCTTTCCTCTGTAAGATTCCTGATCTCCATCAAGTGAAAATAGGGATCCTTTTTGTCAAATGAGTTCTTCAATCCCTGCAGAGGATAGCCCATAGGTGCTTGGGTTTTCTCATGATTCCAATTCACATAAAGAATCTATACCCGAGAGTCAGGAGGCCTCAAATTGGAGAATCAGAGCAGTATTTACGGCAGGCTTATTTGATCACTCCTGGTTCTCAGGAAGGGTGTCCAGGCAACCCTGCTTTAGGCAAATGACAGGCAAGGGAGGTTATTTTGTACACTGTCTTGTGCTGAGTCCCTCATGGAAACCTCCAGCCACAGGTTATGATGAGTGTCTATATGGAAGAAGATGAGGGCCTTGTGGGTGTGTTTTGGTTTTAATTGTGGTCATTTGTTTGGCGGTTGGAAGTGATGACTGGGTCTATCTGGGCTTGAACTCTGGTGTGATTCCCCTTAGAGTCTGAGTTCTGGAACTGATCTCAGAGAAATATTGCCATAAACTGCATTCAGATTTTAGGAGGCCACGCATGGGATTTGCCCTTGGAAACTGAGATCAAATACCAGGGTGGCTTTCCACAGAGCCTTGGAATATCAGCTAGGATATCACATGATTTTATTCTGAAAGATTTGGCAGCCATAGTTGACAGTCAGAACACCCATGGACGTCACATTAAAGACCTCAATGGGCCTGGCTTCATGTGACCTTTTGACCACTCTATGGGAAGACTTGCCTGTGAGATTTCTCCAGAGAATTTAATGAAAATAGCTTCCTCACATTTAATAGTTCCTGAATAAACTGAAACCCACAGTGGCTCCAACTTCATCCAAGAAAAATGGCTAGATAAATACAATGAAATCTTTGAAATTCCCTTAACCAGGTGGCACTGGAGAACCTTTAGATGTCTTGTTGCTGATCATGAGTGTACCAGAGAATGCCATGATTGACCGGGTTTCATGAAAATGGTGTAGAACAAAGATGCCAGTAAGTTGGAGCCTGCTGAGTAGTGGGCCTATTGCAGTGGTGGGTAGGTGTGTGATAATACATATGTGGTGTGGCCATGAGGATTTGCCATTGCTTTCCAAATGGTTTGTGACTGACATGGTGCAGCCAGCAGACCCTTCTATGTAAAGGCATCATGTTATATGGAGAGGTTTCTGGGCTAAGTTCAGAGTCAGATTTCTAAGGACAAGGGGGCAAGCTCTGTGAGATAAAAGCCTGGTTGGTGCATTCTCCTTCAGACCCTGACTCACCACAAGTGACAGAACTCCCTCCAACACTGGGTTCCTGTTGAACTCGTTGTATTTCATAAAGCATATACCAAACTCCCAGTACAGCAGCAAGAAACACCACAAAAAGTGGAGGATGACCAAATGGCTTCACAGTCCACACGGGGAGACACTTAGCATCCAGTGGCCACAGTTTACCTACAAACAGAAAATTCAGCACTGCTGCCTCATGTTCATTAGAATACAAGAAACCATGTCCTCCAGGTCACATAGATGCAGACTCAGCTTTGATGGTATCACTAGAAAGGAAGCTAAAGCTCCTTACAACAACATATATTTCAAGTGCCCAAACTCAGAGGAAGTTTCTCAAGAAGTGTTTAGGCCAGCAGAGCTCCATGTTTTTGGAGTGATTACCTGTTAGACCAGGACACAAGAAAAGACCACTGACTCTAATTAAAATCAAATTAAATTAAGCTTATTATTTCCACCGGCTGTGCTGCCTCTCCCTCACAAAATGGTGGGAATAAGACAGCAACCCCAGCTTTCCTACAGGCAGCTTAATAGCCCAGAAAATTACACAAAAGGGGGTTTACAGATAACAGAACTCGGACAAACATCACACTAATGGCAGTCTACATTTTTTTTGCTGTCCCTACATCAGAGTTCATGAAGACCATTAGAGCCTCAGAGAGGGTTGTTGTCTCGCCAGAGAAGGCAAATATTTATGATGTGTCACTAAAGTTTCAGAGAGGGCTGCTATCTGGTCAGAGAGCCGGGCATGGGTGAGTTCCAGGCATGGGCAGGCATTCCAAGCAGGTTTAGAATTTGAAGTGATTTATGCTAAAGCCAAAATTATCTTTATATGGCTTTTTGGCAAGATGGCTCCCAATTTTAATTAAAGATCAGGTTGGGTCTATCATTCCCCCCTTTTCTTTGTGTCCCTTTCAAATCTTTGATAGATTACGGGAAGAGCACTGAGGAAATTTTAATCCCTCAGGTAAGAGTCTCCAAATTTTTAGAACTCACCCAAAACCGATCTCCCTGATTTTACCTGACTTAATTAATTACTTATATTGATAGTCTATTTATCTTTCTCTCCATTGTTTTAAGAAGAGTGGTGTCACTCATTTTTTCTTCTTCTGACCTGAGACAGGGTGACATGAGTGGGCATGGCATGAGGGACATGAGTTGCCTTTTAGAAGTCAGTTGAGGGACATGAGTTGCCTTTTAGAAGTCAGTTCGGTTTGAAGTCTGATTGGGGAAGAACAGGTTGTAAAGCCATCTGGGGATGGGTTCTTCTATGAGAGAAACAAAAACCATGAGTACTGAAAAAATGTTGCAGCAGCTGGAACATGTCACTGTATAGAAGTTCCATCACCAGTCTTTAATATCCCCAGTTATCCGGACTGTCAACTTAACTTGTACTGTTACACTTGTCCCTCCCCTAAGATACAGTTTAATAATTTAATGTCATCTGATCTTGTAAAATCTTTTTACTAGTATGACCTCTGTGTCTCTTAGAGAAACCTTTAATTCTGTTACTAAGGGATGGATAATTGTACTAGCAAACACCAAGCCTACCTGTGTAGGTTAGGAATATCTGTAGGCCTTAAACTGAAAACTTATCCCTGTGGCAGGTCTTCTTGATAGTCTCTTTTTATAAGTATCAGACATTCCTTTCTGAGAATTCTTCTTTGTAGCCACCAGTCTTACTTATTTTGGGAGGCAAACATAAAGTGCATACCTTAAAATCATATTATTATTATTATAATTTAAAATGCCCAGGAATGGATGTATTTTGTTCTTAACTGTCTTTGCTAAGTGATTAAGATGAAGCAGTCAAACTGACTTTTGTTTCCATCTATTGTTAACAGTCAGCTGAGCTTTTATGGGAGTCAATTCTGGGGAAACTTGAGAGCAGATTCTCAGTTCTGCTAGTGCCATTTGCGCTAGGTGGGTCCAGATCTTGCTTGACCATTTGGCTTCCCTCGGAAGCATCAGGGATGTCTCCTTTCTTTGATGACTCTCCTCTTCATAACAAATACCCTGATTGGCTTTCTGTTCTCCAGTGGTCTCATTAATCTCCCTGATCAGGAGGAGGTTATGTGGCTCAGAGTTTCAAAGCTCTTTAGAGAAGTTCCCTGTTCCCTGGATTCACACTGACTCAGAGGGCAAAAGCCAAATATTGGTTTTCTTGGCGCTTTTCATTTAACTTTAATTTCAAATCCTAATCTTAAACATCCAGCAAATAAATTTTAACAGCCTTATATTAAGAGTACTGGGCTTTAATGTCTATAACTATATCATTATCTTTTTATTAATTGGGAACTGTATTTTTCTGTCTGTATTGTAAGTAATGACTTATTATCTTGAATAAACCCATGTTGTGTTCTTAAAGCAACACCTTTGTAAAACAGTAACAGAGAATCTTTAGATCACTTTTAAAATAATTTCAAAATAAAATTAACAAAAGTAAAAATACTTAGCTTGTGTAATAACTACCCTGAATTTTTTGGCTGAGTTATACATTATATCCCCTGTTTGAGATCCTAGGAATATTGACCTTAAAAAAACCAACTTTTTAACATAACTTTAAAGAAATATTATCTGACCTACTGTTTTTGTAGTCATTCTCACATGTAGTAACATGGGACACAGAGCCTTATCTCAGGTAAGGCAGGGCTCTTTATAAATCTTAAGTATTTTAGTTCTAAAGATAATCTTGATTTAAAAATATCATTTGACAAAGTTTACATAAATTGTTTGAGGTCACATGAACATTAGCTAACACCATATGATATCACATTTAAAATATGAATTAAAGAAAGGCTGAAAGTTTTTAACCTTTACATCGATTAGGCTCTCATTAACTAAAAAATACATTTAAATTTTTCCCCAATGTAAAAAGTAACATAAAAGTTTACATATCTTATTGATAACAGGTAAATAAATCCCCAATATATTTTTTTTTACCATAAAACTTCAGAGCACCAGCTTGATATAATGCTCTTTTAAAGTTTCTACCTTACAGACTTGAATACATATAAGATATGAAAACATTGATAGCATCACAATTACATTGATGTTTCTACATTAACCAAGTTTAGCTTTTAAAGCAATGGCAGTACAGTGCTCTAAAATAACAGTTCTTATTTAATCAGTTGTTTAATTTTTATGGTTGCTTGCTCTAGAGAAAATAAAACTTAATAAACACAACGTTATGGGTAAACTTATGTTTTAAGAAATTTCTGACTCATTAACACATGACTGATTTTTATATTCTTATACAGACTTTAATAAAAACTTATTCAGACCTTAGTAAATCAATCAGATATCTAACAAAAGTACTCATGAATGAGTAATCCCAATCAAATTTACTTTATTTATTTATCAAAATATTAGAGAAATGTATTGACAGTGTAAACCATTTTTATGTTGAAGGAAAGGTCCTAGTACCAAGGCATATTAGACATTTTGTAGATATTAATATTTTATTAGATTTTTGAACACCTAGAAAAATTTGTAAGCTTAAATTTAAAGACATTGATTTTTATCTGTTTATCCAATTTAAATTGAAACATTTAAATCACGTGAATTAATGATCTTTGGATCTCCTATTTAAATTTGTTTTAATGAGCGCTTTTTTATGAGCGCTCCTTGTATATGTTAGTTTGTGTATCATATATATGATATACGGACATATGTATATATAGACATACAACACATAACAAAAGTGTGCACACATAATAATAGTAAAGGCCTTGTAGCTTTTCTCAGGTGAAATCTCCATTGCAATGTTTCAAAATGTCTACAGTTGGTCAAAGATAGAACTGATCTGAAAAACATTAACCTAGGTCTGTATGCTCAAAATCATGAGTTCAAAAAAAAAGTATCTAAGGAAAAAAAAAGAGTCCTAGAAAAAGTGACTGGCTAGTAATTAGTAAATACCATACAATTTACCTTTTTTTTTCCCCCTTAGGCCTCAAATCAGTCTCCTACTAAGATTGCAGGCTTCTTTCATTTACATTTCAACATAAGTCATGGCTGAGGTCTGGAAGGAGCAGGAAAAACTGCTATTCTGAGCAGACACCTCAGGCCTAAGGCATTTTAACCATTATTTTGAGGTTCGGATGTTGAAAATTATCATATAAATTTAAGATACAATTCACAAAATTTTATATCTTTACATCTTGTTTTGTCAACAGATACCATTCTATGATTTACTATCCTTGTCCAAATTAATGCACTGGTACACACAGTGATATTTTCCCAGGCTATCCAATTCAAAATTGGTGAAAAAAAGACTGTATGATTGGGAAGTTACTTGCCAACTTGGAAGTAGAGTTCTTCAGTTTTCCATCCTAAGTATTTAAGTTCTCTGGCATGAATTATCTGAAATCATAAACTAAACAATTACCTAAACCCGACTTTTAACTGCAAGATTGTGCAATGCTTCAAAAACCCATTCAGATACCAGATTGTTAAAATAAAACATCATCATTTAGACACACATTCAGCTAAGATCATTCCCAAGAAACAATTTATAATATCAACACATTATTGCACATGTCTTAAAGGGCCAGATACAAAGACACAAGACAGACAGAAAGGAGGTCCAGACTATGGCTGTCAGAGAGAACCCATTAAACCAGAGCAGATAAGAGAAAAATCTCCTACACCAGTGTGCACCATAGATATCCACAGGGGGGAGGACCACATGTTTTAACAGAGGGGCAACCTGAAATGTAAAATAAAGTGTCTCCATGGTGACTTCACTGCATTTAGTGTCCCCTTTTTCTTTTTCTCTTTTTTAACAAGACAGAGGTGGCATAATTCTTACAGTGCGGAAAGGAAGGAGGTAATTCTCTGAATCAACAGGGCTTTGGCAGCTGCTGGGAGTCCCTCAGTCCTTCCTTTTACTTACAGGATTAGCTCCTCTTGTTCAGTTCCACACCAAGCATGCTTCATCTCCTAATATTCCAGTAGACAGCTCTCACAAAGTTCCGGGGAGGAGGGGGGGTACCAAATTTGTAAATTAAAGTTCGATTCCTGAACTTGAAGCCAATTAATACCAATTTAATAATGAGGACTGAGTTTTGAGAAAAAGAAAAAGGGAGGTTTATTGCTTTGCGAACAAAGGAGAAACACAGGGGACTCTGCCAAATGTTGTGACTCTCTTGATCTGGAGCGACAAGGGGTTTTAAAAGAGTTTCACTTGTTAACCTGGGAGATGCTCAGTTCTTAGGTCCCCAGCAAGCATTGCCCTCTGCAATGGGTGTGCTCCAGGCAGCCAGCTAGGAGCTTCTGTCATCTTGCTTAACAAAGGGTGGTAAAGTTCATCGCAGTTCCCTAAAACACAGTCCAAAGGGGCGTCAGGCTTACTCTCTTTATTACCCATTTTTACGTCCAAAATACTTAAGTTTTTACCACTGAAATCACACAACAAAACAAACAAAAACAAACAAACAATCAAAAAAATAGAAGACAAAACAAAACACAAAAAACAGAAAACCGGCGCCTAAACAGAAAAACAGTGGAACAGTGCAACATCTTGCTATAGCTCCAGGGTAGGAGCGCGTGCGTGTCTGTCGGCCCCTCTCTACAGTTCCAGAGGAATTCCCTACAGAACAGAACAGAGGACAGAAAGATTCTCGTTACTCTCCTGGAAAGGAGTATATGTGAGCCTCCCCAGGCCACATCTCTGTCATCAGAAAAGATCTCCCTTAACCGGATATCAGATGTTATAAAGGCGCCCCTTACCTATGGAGGACTCCTCCACCAGGTGCTTGCTAATAGTTTTAGTGCAGAGGTTCACTGCAGTGCTCCCCGGACTAAAGGCTCTCTTCCTAATATAGAGAAGATGGACCAAATCAGGCCTGTGTGGAGAGCTGTTTCTTGGTGCCTATGGTTGATATACCATTCTAATTTTTGAAAGTGCCACAGAAAGTAGGGTAAGCCTCCTTCTCATGGTACGCTTGAAAACAACTGTTTGGACAAAGTGGTTGCCAAGGCAGTGACCTCATTCAGTTCCTGAAGGATGCAACCTCACCTCACTTCCTTGGTAATGGAAATCTCTGAACTTGGGATGCAGGAAGCCAGGCACACAGAGTCAGTCCCAGTCCCAGTCCTAGTGGTCTCACTTGATTCAATTTAGCAAGGACAGAGTAAGTCTTTCTTGGTACCTACTGATGTGAGGATGGTCAAATGCCAGGAGTACTCTGAAGAGGGGCCTTTCCTAAAAAAGCAGGTACTGGCTCACAGCTGGCTCCTGACCACTTCACAGAGTTGGACATGGAGTCCAGATCTGAGACAGGATAGGCCATATCGGGGAAACATAGTATGGCCCAGCAGTCAGAGGACACTCCGGATAGTGAGAGACCTATTTGGGGGAAGGAGGTGCCTTTGTGGGTGTGGATGTGTGTTTGTGGTTTTGTCCCATGTTCTGAGAATAGGTAGGAAAGTTGGTTTGTTTGGTTTGGAGTGAACTGTTTCTAGTAAGTTGTTTAACAAGGCCAGTGTTTCTATGTCTGTGTATCTCACTGTGTCCATGGTTGTAGACATTAGAAAAAGAGAATGCATCAATGGATGTTTCCTGTCTAGTAGAAAGTTTCCCAGCATTCATCCTGCCCAATTTATGAATGCACTAGGGCTTGCCATATCGATGGGCAACACCTGCTATCTTCCTAAGTTCCTGTTTTCTTCCTGAAATCCAGCCACTCTCCAAAAGAGGCTCATGCTTTTGAGTCCACGATATGTACCACCTTCAAGCACTGTGACATGGACATGTACTGGATAGCTGAAGGGAATGACAAGCATCTCAGAAAACTCAGATATCAATGTGACCAGGAAAGTCTCAGTGGAGAACCCCTGCAATGGGCCTTTTGATTGCCTATTTTTCTGTTGCCCTGAATGTCAGTAAGTTCTTTGCCTGAGGCCACGCCTTTGTGAATCCTGAAGAAAACAGTTTTCAAACGGAAATGAATGGGCATCACCTGTGGCTCTTTGCTTAATTGCTTTGTAAAGGGATGTGTCTGAATCAGCCTCTTGGTCCTGTGTGAGCCTGTGGCTTAGATTCTCAGCACCTGATGGATCTAAAGAACAATCCCATGTGTGGATCCAAAATCAAAATGGCCAAAAATCAGTCACTGTGGATGAAGTCCCTCACATTCCTCTGTAAGGTTCCTTACCTACATCAAGTGAGAATAGGGATCCTTTGGGTCAAATGAGTTCTTCAAAGCCCTGCAGATGCTAGCCCATAGGTTCTTGGGTTTTCTTATGAATCCAATTCAAATAAAGAATCTAAACCCCACAGTCAGTAGGCCTCAAATTGGAGAACAGAGCTGTATTAATGGCAGACCTGTTTGATAACTCCTGGTTCACAGGGAGGGTGTCCAGGCCACCCTGACTATTGGCAAATGAGGGGAAAGGGAGCTTATTTGGAACACTGTCTTGTGCTGTGCCTCTCATGGAATCCTCTTGCCAGAAGTTATGGTGAGTGTCTATATGGAAGAAGATGAGTGGCATGTGGGAGTGTCTTGGTTTTAATTGTGGTCATTTGTGTGGCGGTTGGAAGAGATAATTGGGTCCACCTTGGCTTGAACTTTGGTGTGATTCCCCTTAGAGTCTGTGTTTTGGAATTGACCTCCGAGAATGTATAAGGTCCTATGCCATTGTATATCCATATTTCTGGGACATCACTACAGAATGTAATTCAACGCTAAGTATACCAATCAAGAGCCCAATGAACTTCTGGGCTTCAAATCTTACCTATATTTCTGTTTTCATACTTATATTGAAAGGTTAAAAAAATAGGTACTTGTCACTTCTTGATTTTCTGTATGCTTAACAAAACACTGTTGAAATCTTGAGAACTGTTTGCTATTCTTGTTCCCAGAATGTGCTGTCCCCAACTGCCAAACTGCAGAATGTACTCGGTCAACCAGTTGCACGCAAACCGCCCACTCGCCCTTACCCATCAATAAACTTCCCTCCCTGCCCTCTCCAAGGAAAATATATAAGCACTTCTTAAGCTGTTCTCAGGGCTCTCTGCTCTATTCAAGAGAGCTCTGAGCCCTTGCATGCCGGACTCCCAATAAAGCCTTTGCTGTTGCATGAGACAGTCTCTTGGTGGTCTCTTCAACCGACCCTCGCCAGATCTTTACATCTCGTGGCCCCAGTGAGATCCGGCAGCCGCAGATGAAAGACCCCCAACGGGCTCCTCTGGGGGTAAATAAGGCCCCTCTTTCTGGTTTCAGGATTCAGGTTAGGGTTTCACAAAATGGCTATTGGTAGAGCGTGAGCTCTCTCCCACGGTGACTGACACACATGTCACAGAGCCACAGGCCATGTCCCTGGGGGATGAACTCATGAAATCGAGGAACAATAGTCTCCTTGATTCAGTGATATTTTGTTTCGGATTCGGTATTGCCAGCCCATCATGTTTTGCCGGCTACTCAGTCCTGGTCTCAGTATTGGACGTCCATTGCCTGTCTTTATTGTCTTGTCTTGTCTGTGTCATGTGTCATTGCTTTTATTGTCTGTGTATATTTCATTATGAGACAGAGCACTTCAATGCCTCTGTTCCTGACCCTTGATCACTAGACCAAAGTCTGCTTAAGGGCTCAGAATCTTTCTTTTTCAGTAAAATGCCGGATCTGGCAGATTCTGTGTCTCAGAATGACCCACCTTTGTAGTCGGATGGCCCCTAGAAGGATCTTTCTACTTCGCACTAATTTGAAAAGTTCGAGATATTGTCTTTTAGCAGGGTCCACGTAGACATCCAGATCAACAGCCATATATCTTAACTTGTCAGGACCTCTACAAATCTCCTCCTCCAAGGATGAAGCCTTTCCTTGTCCCTGCACCCGCTCCTACTCCTTCCCCCACGATTCTATCTCTTTAACTCTCAGCTCCTCCTCTTGCACCCTCTGTTCTCCATGAGTCTCAAGACTCTACTGGACTCTCCTCCCCCTCCTTATCCTCTGCCTTCATCCCCCAACTCCCAACACCCTCTAAATGATTCCCCTGCTGCTGACTCAGCCTCTCCACCATTCAAAGAAGCTAGGATGGCCCAGCACCATCCAGATGACTGTCCCGTGGCACACAGAGCCCCTCCTTCCCTGGAGGAAGCTGGCCCGGCTAAAAGAACTCAGAGAACTCGCCAACGTTTTTACACCTGCCTACTTGGGATAACTGCCAACAACTCCTAGGGACTTTCTTTATGACAGAGGAATAAGAGAAAAACCTCCAAGAAACTAAAAAAAAAATCCTCGGACCTGATTGGCGACCAACACAACTTCCCAACATAATCAAAGCCAGCTTACCCTTAAACCAAACCAACTGGAACCCCAACACCTTTGAAGATAAAGAGCATCTGTCCAATTATTGCCTGGCTCTAATAGCGGGTCTCCAAGGGGCTACTAGGTGACCAACTAATTTGGCCATGGTAAGAGAAATTATTCAAAGGCCTGATGAATCTCCCTCTTTGTTTCTAGAAAGAATTATGGAGGCATATAAGAGATATACTCCTTTCGATCCTCAGGCAGCGGATCAAAATTCATCTGTAACGATGGCCTTAATTGGGCAAGCTGCCATGGATATTAAAAAAATTTAAAAGAGAGATTTAGTCAGAGAAGCCGAGAAAATATACTATAAGAGAGAAACAGGGAGAAAGAAAGGGAGCAAAGGAAGTATGAGAGAAGCAAAAGACAGACTAAGGGATTGACCAAGATCCTGGTCACAGCAAGAAAGAGGCCAGAAATTAAGACGTAAGGTGACAGGAAGGGATACCTGGGGCCCTGCCAGAGGCCACCCCTGGCCTCAGATCAATGTGCCTACTGTAAAAAAAAGGATACTGGGCCAAAGAGTGCCCTATAAAGAGACAGCCACGCCAACCAGCCATTCTGACTCTGGAGCATGACTAAAAAAGTTGGGGCTCAGATCACTTCCCCTAGCTCAGGGTAACTTTTGAAGTGTAGCGGACCCCAGTAAACTTTGAAATGAAAACAGGAGCAGTATACTCAGCCCTTAAGGCCCCATTGGGCCCTCTATCAAATAAAAGGTCTGTAGTTCAAAGAACTAATGGCAGTAAATATCGGGCTTAGACTACTAAGAGGACCATGGACATTGAGAAAGGAAAAATCTATCACTCCTTCCTAGTAATCCAGGAATGCCTGGACCCATTGATGGGCAGAGATCTGCTCACCAAGCTCTTGGCCTAAATAACTTTTAACCCTGAAGGCCCCCAAATGAAATTTCTAAATTCTTCAGTAAAAACTCCTATAGTCACGGCTTTAACTATATTAGTAGAAGATGAACATCCACTCTTCACACCCCCCAAGACTGATCAAACAGGCAAGCTACACCAGAAATGGATAACAGATTACGCAGATGCCTGGGCAAAAACTGCTGGGTTAGGCCTGGCCGTGAAACAACCTCCAATAACAGTGGAGTTAAAAACCTCAGCCTCCCCAATCAATGTCAAATAATATCCTCTAAGCAAAAAAAGCTAAAGATGAGATAAGGCCCCATATTCAGAAATATCTGGACTTAGGGCTCCTAAGGCCCTGTCAATTGGCCTGGAACACTCCCCTGCTACTAGAAAAAAAAAGCCAGGAACCGGGGACTATTGTCCTGTTAAAGACCTAAGAGAGATCAACAACAGAGTGCAGGACATTCACCACACGGTACCTAATCCGTACAATCTGCTTAGCACTCTGAACCCTGAGCGGAAATGGTATACTGCTCTGGACTTAAAAGATGCTTTCTTTTGCTTGACTCTGCATAAAGATAGTCAGTTGCTGTTTGCTTTTGGGTGGGTAGACCCAGAAACCTGAACGTCTGGTCAACTAACTTTGACTAGACTCCCATTGGGGTTCAAAAACTCCCCCACTCTCTTTGATGAAGCCCTCCACAGAGATCTCAGCAATTTCAGAACTATGCACCCCAAATCACCCAGCTTCAATACGTGAATGACCTGCTACTGGCAGCCAACACCAAGGAAAACTGTGAGTCTGGGACCCAAGCACTATTATATGAGCTTGCTCAACTTGGGTATAGAGTTTCGGCCAAAAAAGCCCAAATTTGCTAGCATGAAGTAATCTTCCTGGGCTGTTACCTTAGGGGCAGTAAACGATGGCTCACTGAGCCCAGAAAACAAACCATTGTGTAGATACCACCCCCATCTAACAGGAGACAACTCAGAGAGTTTCTTGGGACTGCTGGCTTTTGCAGGTTATGGATACCTGGGTTTGCGTCTTTAGCTGCTCCTTTATACCCGGCGTTAATGGGAGATGCCCAATTCCAATGGACCCCTGATCACCAGGAAGTTTTTGATAACATCTATGGACACTGACACTGAACGCCTCAACTTCACTGAGCTCAGGCTGCAATTAGAGCAAGCCCTACACTACGTTAAAAATGTACACCAACTCACTCACCTTGGTTCAATGAAACTGCAGGCATTCCTGTAGGATTAAGAACAGAGTTTTCCACTAACCGACTCACAGTTTCCTAGAGGAAAGCACCTAGGAGGAACCAGAAAACGACAATTTTGGGAAGTGGACAATAGTGAAATTAAGCCAGCAACGTATGGACTTAAATATCTCCTAGTCTTTGTAGATACATTTTCAGGATGGACTGAAGCCTTACACACAAACACACACACACAAACAAAAACAACCAAACTGCACAAATGGTTTTCAAGAAGATCCTGAAAGATATTTCTCCAAGATACGGTCTGCCTAAGGCAATAGGGTCTGATAATGGACTGGTGTTCATGGCTCAGGTAAGTCAGGTGTTCACTGGGACCCTGTGGATTAATTTGAAGTTACATTATGCTTATATACCCCAGAGCTCAGGACAGGTAGAAAAAATAAATAGAACCATTAAAGAGACCTTAACGAAATAAAGCTTAAAGCCCGGCATAAAAGATTGGATTATGCTCCTGCCTTATGCACTGTTTCATGTGAGAAATACTCCCTCTCTTTCTTTGTGTAACCTCACCCCCTATGAAATTCTCTATCATGCCCATCATCCAGTAAAGAACCTAACCCCAACTCTAAGGCCTAACGATCACTTCCACACCCCCTTGCTTGACAGACTTAAAGTCATTGAAAGAACTCAGCAATACCTGTGGAAACAGCTGGCCACTGCCTATCAACCTTGGGAGGAGGGGACTCTAAGTCAATATCAAGTAAGAGACTTCGTCTACATAAGACAACATCAGGTGTCATCCCTGGAACCCCACTGGAAAGGAACATACCAGGTGCTACTTATAAAACCTAAAGCGGTAAAAGTAGACGGAATCACTTTTTGGATCCATGCCTCTCATCTCAAGCCTTCGCTGTGTCCAGACTCTTGTTGGAAACTGGAAAAGCCTGCTAACCATTTCAAATTGCGTATTCGCTATGTGGATAAGACTATAGACTCTCCCCTTGGCCACCAGTAGTTCTAACCCTCATCATTCCGTTCAGCAGCAATGGCTGATCACAAATCCTACTAGACAAGAAGTATGGTCTATCTCGCATACAGCCCCCTTAGAGACCTGGTGGCCATCTATCCACCCAGACCTTTGTCAGCTCGGTATAGGTCTTTCCTATTGAGATATCCCTGATGAAGAGGATCCCACTAAAATTCCATTAAATCTCTTCTGTACCATAGATAATGGAAACAAACATTATGGATGCAGGGACACGTGAGACAGATTTAGGATGGCTAGCCTAGATTACTATGTTTGCCTAGCGGACTATCAAAGGCACAAACAGCCACGGCTGTGTCGGGGAGACGCCGACTTCTTGTGAAAGTCAAGTGAATGTGAGCATACAGGGGCTGCCTGGTGGAACCCAAACTCCTCATCAAATTCAGTACACAGCATTGGCCATATTACCAATTAGACAACCAAATACTATGGCCCCCAGAGGGTTCTCTAGATCCTCAAATTCTGCGTGACATTTTTAACTTTGGCAAGTTCTCAAAAGGGGGAAATTTCCCTATGTGGAATCCTTTTCCCTCCTTTGCTCACATCCTGTACTATGCTTCTCCAATAGTTCCTCACCCTCAGCCTTCTGCTCTAGACTCTCTGCTATCACTCCCATCTTTGCAACCTGATTTCTCCTCTCCAATTACTAAATCAAAAACCCAAACCTCCGCTGGTTCTCAGAACATTGCCCCCTTGCTGAGGTAGCAGGTACCGAGGTACCCCTTCACCCACTCACTCCTCTCTTTTCCTGTCAGTGCCTGCACTAGGTCCCAGCAAGTCATCTAGAAAGCTAACCCAAAGCTCAAACCAGCTGATAAGAGGCCTCAGACCCCTATACAAGATGTAATAAAAATGGCCTTTAAAGTTGCTTTGTCATCACTGAAAACAGGTTTCTAAGAAATTAAAGTCCCTCAAAGGCTTTTTGGAATTTTTACTCCCATCTTCCCCTCTGCTCTACCTGTTCTACTGCTCAAGTTTTGTTTTAGGAAAATCCCAAACCCCTTTCCCATTTTTCTTTTACATCTCTCTTTCCTCATTCTTAGATCCACGGAGCTGCTCTCAGCCTCGACTACCCCGTCTTCCCCCTCTGTACTAGGTCCATAGAAATGTCTTAAATGACCTTCTCCAGAAGTCTTCACCAAGGCTTACTTTAGGTCTTTCAGCAAAAGAGTCCCTCTGAAAGAGTTCAATGTACATAAACTTGCACTTTTCGTGTTGCCCTGTTCTACTTGACCACTGGCTGGAAAAATCACCACCCCTAAGCTAGACACCTCCTTACCAGTTTTTCACAAAATATGTGAACAAGGCCTCTGGCCTTGAGCTGGGGCTTCACAGAGATGGCTACATTTCTAAGATAAAAATGTTAGCGACTGGGCTCCATGGTGACAGCTGGCAGGGAGAAAAAAAAGAGACAAAAAAGCTCTCCCCTTCCAAGGTGTCCTTGAAAAGTTAACTTGCCCAGAACAGAGGAAAAAAAAACAGAAACAAAAACAAATTTTTGTGAATTTCTGCAGACTGTGTACTTCTGAGCCCCTTCCCTTACATGTTGGGTACAAACTCTAAAACTACCAATACTTGGGTTTCAGGGGATTAATTGATTACAAAAGAAGCAATGCCCTCTAAATCCGGATGCAACCAAATAAGAATGTTTTCCTCACTTTGGTGCTATCTTAGGTGCATTTTCTTGTCCATCCATAAAACAGTATAATTCTATACACTTTAACATTATTTATGTTTTCATAAAATGGTCAATAGATGTGATTAATTATGTAATGATGTAGATGTTTTTCACAGTGCTCTATCATGACGCAGGTTTATTTAAAGTTCAAATAGGGGGGCATACAACCCGGTTCCACCGGGAACCTGTATCCCTCACTTTAGCCATCCTATTAGGAATAATAATTGCTGAATTCGTGGGCACAGGAAGAACTGCCCTAGTCCATGAGACACAACAAAGACACAATTAGAAGCAGAAATAGACCAAAGCTTAAAGACATTAAAAACCGACATCACAGCTTTACAGGAATTTTAACCTCTCTCTCTCTGAAGTTGTTTTATAGAGCAGGCGAGTGTTGGACCTCCTCTTCATGAGAGAAAGGTGCCTTTTTGCTTGCATTGAGGGAAGAATGTTGTTTTTATGCCGACAATACTGGAGTTGTAAAAGAATCAATGAGTAAATTAAGAAAACGACTTGAAGAGCGTCAAAGAGAGACAGAGGCCCCAGAAGGAAGGTTTGAGTCTTTGTTCACATAGTCAACCTGGTTAACTACGCTTTTATCTGTCAGGGCCGTTCCATTAATAATCCTCATATTATTGTTAACGGTAGGACCCTGTTTGCTCAACCGTGTAGTTTCCTTTCTAAACCAAATCGAACATGTTATTAAACCTAACCATACACTGTTCTCTCAATCTAATTTTACAGAAAAGTGGGGACAGAGTTGGTCTTAAAATACAGGAATATAGAGGATCTTCCACCTGCTGTGAAACTCAAGGGTCCATGCAGAAATGATCCCTGGAGAAGATGTAGGCAACTATGAAGGACCTGAGAGAGCAGAAGTCTTCCATGGCAAACAACCTGCTCAGCATGAAGGGATGTGTCTGAATCAGCCACTCTCTTCTTAATGTATAGAAGATGGACCAAAGCAGGCATGTGTTGAGCTGCTCCTGCATGCCTATGGTTGACATACCACTCTAACTGGTGAAAGTGTCACAGGAAGTAGGGGCAGCCTCCTTCTCATGGGAACCTTGGAAGCAACTGTTAGGAAAAAGTTGTTGCCAAGGCCGTGACCTCATTCAGTTGCTAAAGGAAGTGACCTCACCTAACTTCCTTGGTGATGGAACTCTCTGAACTTGGAATCCAGGAATCCAGGCACCAAGAGCCAGTCCCAGTCCCAGTCCCAGTGGTCAAACTTATTTTGATTTACCAAGGACAGACTCAGTCTTTCTTGGAACCTACTGATGTGAGGATGGCCAAATGCAAGTAAAGCTATGAATAGAGGCCTTTCCTGAGAAATCAGGCAGTGGCTCACGGCTGGCTCCTGACAACTTCACAGAGTTGGCCAAGGAGACCAGATTTGAGACAGAACAGGCCATTTCCAGAGAACATAGTATGGCCCACCAGTCAGAGGACACTCCGGATAGTCACAGACCTACATGGGGGAAGGAGGTGCCTTTGTGGTGTGGGTGTGGGTTTGTGGTTTTGTCTCATGTTCTGAGAATAGGTATGAAAGGTGGTTTGTTTTGTTTGGAGTGAACTGTTTCTAGTAAGTCGTTTGACAAGGTGAGTGTTTCTATGTCTATGTATCCCACTATGTCCGTGGTTGTAGACATTAGAAAAGAGAATGCATCAATGAATATGTCCTATCTAGTAGAAAGCTTCCCAGCATTCATCCTGCCCTATTTATGAATGGACTGCAGCTTGCCTTATTGATTTGAAACACCTGCTATCTACCTAAGTTCCTGTTTTCTTCCTGAATTCTCGCCACTCTCCAGAATAGGCTCATGGTTTTGTGTTTAAGATATGTACAACCTTGAAGCTCTGTGACATGACCATGTACTGAATAGCTGAAGGGAATGGGGAGCATCTAAGAAAACTCAGATATCAGTTTGACCAAGAAAGTCTCAGTGAAGAAACCCTGCTTGGGGCCTTTTGTTTACCAATTCTTCTGTTGCCCTGAATGTCAGGAAGGTCTTTTCCTCAGTCCACCACTTTGTGAAGCCTGAAGAAAACAGTTTTCAAATGGAAATGAATGGGCATTACCTGTGGCTCTTTGCTTAATTGCTTTGGAAAGGATGTGTCTGAATCAGCCTATTTGCCTTGTGTGAGGGTGTGGCTTAGATTCTCAGCTCCTGATGGATCTAAAGAAAGATCTCATGTGTACATCCAAAACCAAAATGGCCAAAAGAGCAGTCCTTGTGGATGAAGTCTCTCGCCTCTTCTGTAACTTTCCTGACCTCCATCAAGCCAGAATAGGGATCCTTTGGGTCAAATGAGTTCTTCAAAGCCCTGCAGAGGCTAGCCCATAGTTTCTTGGGTTTTCTCAAGACTCCAATTCACATAAGGAATCCAAACTCCACAGTCAGTTGGCCTCAAATTGAAAAAGCAAAGCAGTATTAATGGGAGGCCTATTTGATCTCTCCTGGTTCACAAGAAGGGTGTCCAGGCCACCCTGACTTTAGGCAAATTAGGTGCAAGAGAGCTTATTTTGGACACGGTCTTGGGCTGTGCCCCTCATGGAAAACTTTTGCCAGAGGTCATTATGAGTGTCTATATGGAAAAAGATGAGCGCCACATTGGAGTGTTTTGTTTTAAATTGTGGTCATTTGGGTGGCGGTTGGAAGAGATGACTTGGTCCACATGTTCTTGAACTCTGGTGTGATTCCCTTAGAAACTGAGTTCTCAAACTGACCTCAGAGAAGTATTGCCATGAATAGTGATGAGATTTTATGAAGCCAGGCATTAGTGTCGCCCTTGGAAACTAAGTTCTAGGCCCAGGATGGCTTTCCACAGAGCACTAGGCCTCTCAGCCAGGATACCACATGATTTTATTCTGAAAGATTTGGCACTCATAGTTGAGAGTCAAAACTCATATGGACCTCACATTGTAGACCTCAATGGGCATAATATCATGTGATCTTTTGGCCACTCTTTGGGAAGCCTTACCTGTGAGTGTTCTCCAGAACTTTCATTGAAATGAGCTTCCTAACCATTTAATGGTTCCTGAAAGAATTGAAACTCACAGTGCCTCCAACTTCATCCTTGAAAAATGGCTAGAAAAATACCATAAAATGTTTGAAATTCCCATCACCAGGTGGCACTGGAGAACCTTTGGATGTCCTGTTACTGATCATGAATATACCAGACAGTGCCTTGATTGACTGGGTTTCATGTAAATGGTGTAGAACAGAGATGCCAGTAAGTTGGACTCTGTTGAGTAGTTGTACTAGAGCAGTGGTGGGCAGGTATGTGATAAAACATCTGTGGTGGGGCCATGTGGATCTTCCATTGGCTTCAAAATGGCTTGTGACTGACATGGTGCAGCCAACAGAACCTTCCATGTAAAGGCAACTTGTTATATGGAGAGTTTTCAGGACATTGTTCAGAATCAGGTTGCTATGGTCAAGGGGGAAAGCTATGTGGGATAGAATCCTGGTTCTTGTATCCTCCTACAGAACCTGACCCACCACACATGACAGAACTCCCTCTTGCACTGAGACCCAATTGAACTCCTTGTATTTCGTGAAGCAAATACCAAACTCCCAGTGCAGCAGGAAGAAACAAAACGAAAATGGAGGATGACCATATGGCTTCAAAGTGCACATGGAAAGACATTTAGCACCCAGTGGCCACAGTTTACCTAAAAAGAGAATTTAGCACTGCTGCCTCATGTTCATTGGGAAATAAGAAAGCATGTCCTCCAGGTCTCATAGATGCAGACCAAGCTTTTATGGTCTCACTAGAAAGGAAGCTAAAGCTCCTGACAACAACATATTTTTCAAGTGCCCAACCTCACAGGCAGTTTCTCAAGAAGTGTCTATGCCAGCAGACCTCCATGTTTGTGGAGGGTTTACCCTGTCCCTTACCTTTGGAAACTCCTCTGCCACTTCCAAGGTGTGGGCTCCTGAGCATATTCCATTCCAGATATTTGTTCACAGATTTTCTTAATCTTCTCCTCTAATTGTGTCTTACTTGGGGCGAAGGTATTGTCAAGGCATTGTTCTGGATGAGAGTGGGAAGATTTTTGTGTAGCACATATTTACATACACATTGGATTCATTTTTCAATTTTCCATTTGAAATACTGAATCCTTGACACTAACCTATACCCTACTAGATTCTGACAACTAATTCTAATATAATGGAGAAAAATAACCCAAACAGAATAGAAATACTAGCACTTCAGAGGAGCCATGGTGTATAGTTGGTCTTCCCTTTTGCATGATATAGGGTAGGAGTTATAAATCTTGTCAATTTTTTGTTGAAAGAGTTCTGCATGTGTTTTTAAAGTTAACACATATGTGAATTCCTGTCTCCCTTTTTCTGTAGCCAATTCAGCACATGTATTTTTATATGAACATATAGAATCCTACCTGGTATCACACCTATATTCTTGAGAGGTGGCTAACTTGGCAGAGACAAAGTGTGAGAAGAAATCACTCCTCCTAAACGCTTTTGGAACTGATAATTCAAATTATGAGTGAGCTTCTTAGTTGAAAAACATTATACATAAATCCATGTTCAGTAAAATTAATATTTTTGGATCTGTGGATGATATATATTTCATGATGAATTTTAATTGGCATATATATTGCTACTTTTTAATGTCTCTGTGTGTGTTTTGTATATATATATATATATATATATATATATATATATATATATATATATATATACTCTCTAGGTTTTTCAAAATATGAAATATATGTGTCTTATTATACACTCCCTAAATTCATTCTTGTTCATGTATGTGGTTTTATATTCAAATTTTCATAAGATTATTTTCAGAAATATTCATCCACCTGAAATACATATTTGTTTTATAGTATTGAAAACTCACTTCAGTAAATGGTGCAAACAAATCCTTATATTTTTACAGTAACTGACCCACTTTAACATCAATGCAAGTAGATTCCTATGTGACATGATGTGTATTTTGACGTTCATTTTTATACAACACTGGTACATTACTATTTCTTCAGTTTTTGTACATCATAGAATATACATTTCATCCACAACTTAATAAATTTAAAGAAATTTGTAACACATTCTATCACTTCCTGCTTCAGAACATATGTATTCCTCTTTGTTTTTGACTGGTCATTTCATGAGACTTCTTTCCAAACACATTATTTTCGATTTCCATAATCAATTTTGAAGCAAAATTCACACACTCTTTATGATGAACCACACCCGTAATATTTCCATTGGATGTATAAATGGTTGGAATGAATGTATGTATATCAACGTATGATTCCCTGTGTATATTCAGATATCAATTTATTCCAATTTCTAAAGTTCGAACCAGTTATATTATTTATTCGCACTATGGTCTATTCATGCATTCTCTCTATATTCATACACACATGGTACACCTATTTGTGCCCCCAATGCTAATTTATACCTCTTCAAAATATTGCTCCAAGAAATGGTGGTAGAAATACTCATGTCACCTGATCTACATATACATTTTATCACAGTAATATTCTGGCCACAAAATGCAAAGTCACACTTACGATTGTACAAAAGCCTAAATGGAATGTGAGTATGGATTATGAAAATCACCCATGTCCAGGTTGCCTAATGCTCTCAAATGTCAATCCTATTGGTGACTACATATTTGTTTCTTCCTAAGATTATATATTCAATCTCAAGCCTGTTGAAAATATCTATTGCTATCACTCATTTTATACTTTGCCTGATTTCCTTATGACTCTATTGATATCTGCTTTCCTACATATTTTCCCCAGTTCATCATTGTGACTGACTCTTCACATGTGCTGACATTTACATTTTTTTGTGCACCTGAAACCCTATTGCTAAAGAACTTTTTGTCCAAATCCTATACTCACACGTTTTTCTAATCTTACCAACTATCTTCGTAATCTTACCAACTCTCCCTTTTTGAATGGATGTTCTCCTCAACATTCAATCATCTAAGGTACAAGATCCTATGCCATTGTGTATAGATTTATCTGAGACATCTGGGCAGAACATAATTCAAAGCTAACTATTCCAATCAAGGACCCAATGACCTTCTGGGCTTTAAATCTTACTGAGATTTCTGTTTTCATACATATATTTCCCCTCTATATATTCTTATAAATATCGCAGGTTCTCAAGACCATTATTCATCCAGCAGAATGATCCTAACCCAAATCAAAAATGTTATTAACCCTAACCATACACGATTCCCTCAATCTACCTTTATAGAAGAGCAGGGACAGAGTTGGTCTTACAATACAGGAATGTAGGAGATCTTCAACCTGCAGAGAACCTCAAAGGTCCATGCAGAAATGATCCCTGGAGAAGATATAGGCAGCTATGAAGGACCTGAGAGAGCAAAAGTCATCTTCCATGACAAACAACCAGGTAAGGATGAAGGGATGTGTCTGAAGCAGTCTCTCTCTTCTTAATCTAGAGAAGATGGACCAAACCAGGCCTGTGTGGAGAGCTGTTCCTGGGTGCCTATGGTTGATATTCCATTTTAACTTGTAAAAGTGTCATAGGAAGTAGGGGCACGCTCCATTTCATGGACCCTTGGATGCAACTGTTAGGACAAAGTGGTTGCCAAGGCAGTGACCTCATTCAGTTTTAGAGGAAGTGACCTACGTCACTTTCTTGTTGATGTACCACTCTGAACCTTGGATCCAGGGAGACAGGCACCCTGAGGCAGGCCCAGTCCCAGTCCCAGTGGTCTCACATGTTTGGATTAACCAAGGACAGAGTCAGTCTTTCTTGGCAAATACTGAATTGAAGATGGACAAATGCCAGGAAAGCTCTGAAGAGGGGCTTTTTTTTGATAAAGCAGGCAGTGGCTCACCACTGGCTCCTGACAACATCACAGTGTTGGCCAAGGAGACCAGATCTGACATACAACAGCCCATTTCAGGGGAACATAGTATGGCCCACCAGTCAGAGGATGCTCTGGATAGTCACAGACCTACTTGGGGAAAGAAGGTGCCTTTGTGGGTGTGTTTGTGTGTTAGTGATTTTGTCTCATGTTTTAAGAATATGTAGGAAAGTCGGTTTGTTTAATTTGGAGTGGCCTGTTTCTAGTAAGTCCTTTGAGAAGGTGAGTGTTTCTGTGTATCCCACTGTGTCCGTGGTTGTAGACAATAGAAAAGAGAATGCATCAAAGGATGTGTCCTGTCTAGTAGAAATCTTTGCAGCATTCATCTTGTCCAATTTATGAATGGACTGCAGCTTACCTTATAGATGGGCAACACCTACTACCTTTCTACATTCCTGATTTCTTCCTGAATTCTGGCCACTCTCCCATAGGCTCATGGTTTTGTGTTCAAGATATGTATCTCCTCCACAATCTGGGACATGGCCATGTACTGGATAGCTGAAGGGAATGGTGAGTATCTCAGAAAACTCAGATATCAGTGTGACCAGGAAAGTCTCAGTGGAGAAACTCTGCTTTGGGAATTTGCTTTCCTATTGTTCTGTTGCCCTGAATGTAAGGAAGGTCTTTGCCTAAGGCCACACCTTTCGAAAGCCTGAAAAAATCAGTTTTCAAATGGAAATAAATGGGCATCACCTGAGGATCTTTGCTTAATTGCTTTGCAAAGGGATATGTCTGAATCCGCCTCTTAGTGCAGTGTGAGTCCATGGCTCAGATTCTCAGCACCTGATGGATCTAAAGAAAGTTCCCATGTGTGCATCCAATTCCAAAATGGCCAAAAGAGCAATCATTGTTGATGAAGTCTCTTGCTTTCCTCTGTAAGGTTCCTGATCTCCATCAAGTCAGAAGAGGGATCCTTTGGGTCAACTGAGTCCTTCAAGCCCTGCAGAGGCTAGCCCATAGGTGCTTGGGTTTTCTCATGACTCCAAATCACATAAAGAAACTATACCTGACAGTCAGTATGCCTCAAATTGGAGAAGCGGAACAGTATTAATGGCAGGCATCTTTGATCAGCCCTGGTTCACAGGAACGGTGTCCAGAAACACTGACTTTAGACAAATGAAGGGCAAGGGAGCTTATTTTGACATTGTCTTGTGCTGTGTGCCTCATGGAAACTTCCAGCCAAGGTTATGATTAGTGTCTATATGAAAGAAGATGAGGGGCATGTGTGAGTGTTTTGGTTTTAATTCTGGTCATTTGTGTGGCGGTTGGAAGAGATGACTGGGTCACCAGGGATTGAACTCTGGTGTGTTTCCCCTTAGAGACTGAGTTCTGAAACTGACCTCAGAGAAGTATTGCCATGAATTGTGTTGGGATTTTAGGAGGCCACGCATGAGAGTCGCCCTTGGAACCTGAGATCTAGGACCAGGGTGGCTTTCCACAAAGAACTGGGAATCTCAGCCTGGATATCACATGATTTTATTCTGAAAGACTTTGCAGCCATAGTAGAGAGTCAAAACACATAGGACCTCACATTGTAGACCTCAATGGTCCTGGCTTCAAGTGACCTTTTGTCCACTTTTTGGAAAGCCTTGCCTGTGAGAGTTCTCCAGAATTTTCTTTGAATTGAGCTTTCTCAACATTTAATGGTTTCTGAATAACTGAAATTCACAGTGCATCCAATGTCATCCTTGAAAAATGGCTAGATAAATACCATGAAATTTTTGAAATTCCCATGACCCGGTGGCACTCAAGAAACATTGGATCTCCTATTGCTTATCATGAGTGTACCAGAGAGTGCCTTGATTGACAGGGTTTTCTGAAAATTGTTTAGAACAGACATGCCAGTAATTTGTAGCCTGCTGAGTAGTGGGCGTAGAGCAGTGGTGGGCAGGTGTGTGATAAAGTATCATGGTGGGTCCATGTGGATCTGCCATTTACTTCCAAATGGCTTGTGACTGACATAGTGCAGACTTCAGACCCTTATATGTAATGGCATCTTGTTATATGGAGAGGTTTCAGGGCAATGTTCAGAATCAGGTTGCTATGAACAAGGGGGCAATCTTTGAGAGATAGAAACCTGGTTTGTGCATTTTCTTGCAGACCATAACCCACCACACGTGACAGAACTCTGTCCAGCACTGTTTCCCAGTTGAACTCCTTGTATTTCGTGAAGCATGTACCAAACTCCAAGTGCAGCAGCAAGAAACACCACGATAAGTGGAGGATGACCAAATGGTTTCACAGTCCACACGGGGAGAAAATAAACCCCCAGGGGCCACAGTTTATCTACAAAGAGAGAATTCAGCACTGCTGCCTCGTGTTCATTGGAAAATAAGAAACTTTGTCCTCCAGGTCACATAGATGTAGACCCAGCTTTGAGGGTATCACTACAAAGGAAGCTTAACTCCTGACAAATACCTATATATCAGTGCCCAACCTCTGTGGCAGTTTCTCAAAAAGATTTAGGCATGCAGAGCTCCATGTTTGTGGAGTGTGTACCCTGTCCTTACTTTTGAAAACTCCTATACCACCTCCAAGTTTGTGCACTCCTGAGCATTTTCCATTACAGAAATGTAATCACAGATTTTGCAACTTTTCTTCTCTAATTGTGTCTTACTTGGGGCGAAGATAATTTCAAGGCATTGTTCTGGATGAGAGTCGGAAGATTTGTTTTAGCACATATTTGCATACACATTGGATTAATTTTCCTATTTTTCCATTCGCAATTCTGAATCCCTGACACTAACCCATATTCTAATAGACTCCGACTACTAATCCTAATATGATGGAGAAAAATAACCCAAACAGTACGTAAATACATGCAGTTCAGGGTTGAACTTGCCTTTTGCATGATAAAGGGTAGGTATTATGAATCTAGTCAATTTTTAATTGAAATAGTTCTCCATGTGTTTTTAAAGTTAACAAATATGTGAATTACTGTCTCTCATTTTCTGGAGCCTATTCAGCACATGTATTTTTGTATGCACAAATAGAATCCTACATGGTATCAAACGTACATTCTTTTGAGTTACATGACTTGGCAGATACAAATTGTGAGAAGTGATCACTCGTCCTAAACGCTGTTAGAACTGAAAATTCAACCTATGGGTGAGCTTCCCAGTGGAACAACATTATACATAAACCCATGTTCAGTAAAATGAATGTTTTTGCATCTTTATGATACATATTTCATGATGAATTTCGATTGGCATATATATTGCTACTTTTTAATTTCTGTGTTTGTGTGTGTGTGTGTGTCCATATATGTGTATATATATATATATATATATATATATATATATATATATATATATATATATATATACTGTCCAGATTTTTAAAAATATGAAAAATATGTGTCTTATATACACTCCCTAAATTTATTCATGTTCATGGATGTGGATTAATAATCAACTTTTCACAAGATTATTCTTAGAAATACTCATACACATGAAATACATAGTTGTTTCCTAGTACTGAGAACTAACTTCAGTGAAAGGTGCATACAAATTCTAATATGTCTGCATTAACTGACCCAGTTTAACATCAATGCATGTTGGTTCCTATGGGACATGATGTGTATTTTGACGTTAATTTTTATTCCACACTGGTACATTACTATTTCTTCAGTTTATGCACATCATAGGATATATATTTCATTCACTAGTTAGCAAATTTATAGGCATTTGTTTCACTTTTAGTCACTTCCTGCTCCAGAACACATGTATTTCTCTATGTTTCTTGACTGGTCTATTCATGAGATTTTTTTTCCAAATATATTGTTTTCGATTTCCATAATCAATTTTGAAGAAAAACTCACACACCCTTCATGATTAACCATAACCATAAGATAATCATTAGATATATAACTGGTTGGAATTAATGATTGTATATCAATATAACATTTCTTATATTTTTTCAGATATCCATTCAATCCATTATTTAAAGTGGATCCAGTTATATTATTTATTCACAGTATGGTCTATTCATGCATTATGTCTATATTAATAGAAACAGGGTACACCTATTTCTACCCCCATACTAATTTATAAATCTTCAAAATATTGCTCTCAGAAATGGTGGAAGAAATACTCATGTCACCTGATCTACATACACATTTTATCACAGAAATATTCCGGACACAAAAAGCAAAGATCACACTTACAATTGTACCAAAGCCTAAATGGAAAGATAGCATGCATTACTAAAAACATCCATGTGCAGGTTGCCTAATGCTCTCAAATATCAATCCTATTGGTGACTACATATTTGTTTCTTCCTAAGATTATATATTCAACTTCAAACCTGTTGAAAATGTCTAACCCTATCACACACTTTATACTTTTCTTGATTTGCTAATATCTCTATTGATATCTGCTTTCCTACATGTTTTCCCCAGTTCATCATTGTGACTGACTCTTCACATGTGCTGACATTTACATACACTCTCTACCCGAAACCCTATTGCTGAAGAACTTTTGGTCCAAATCCTATACTCACTCTTCTTTCTAAACCTACCAACTTCCTTCCTAATCCTACCGAATATCGGTTTTTGACTCGATGTTCTCTTCAGCATTCAATCATCCAAGGTACAAGGTCCGATGTATATTGATTTATCTGAGACATCTGTGCAGCACATTACTCAAAGTTAGGTATCCCACTCAAGTCCCCAATGCCCTTCTGGGCTTCAAATCTTACCTAGATTTCTGCTTTCATACTTATATTTCACATGTATACTCTTGTAAATATCGCAGGTTGCCAATACCATTATTCATCCTGCAGAATGATTCGTAACCCAAATCGAACATGTTATTAACCCTAACCATACACTGTTCCCTCAATATAACTAACTTAAGAGCAGCAACAGAGTGGGTCTTACAATATAGTAATGTAGAAGATCTTCCACCTGCTGAGAACCTCAAAGGTCCATGAAGAAATGATCCTTGGAGAATATGTAGGCAGCTATGTAGGACCTGAGAGAGCAATAGTCATCTTCCATGGCAAACAACCTGGTCAGGATGAATTGATGTGTCTGAGTCAGCCTCTCTCTTCTTAATATAGAGAAGATGGACCAAACCAGGCCTCTGTGGAGAGCTGTTCCAGGGTGCCTATGGTTGATATATCATTCTAACTTCTGAATGTGTCACAGGATGTTGGGGCAGCCTCTATCTCATGGGAACCTTGGAAGCAACTGTTAGGACAAAGTGATTACCAAGGCAGTGACCATATTCAGTTCCTGAAAGAAGTGACCTCACTTCACTTCCTTGGTGATGGAATTCTCTGAACTTGGGATCCAGGAAGCCAGGCACCAAGACCCAGTCCCACTCCAGACCCAGTGGGCTAACTTGTTTGCTTTTCCCAAAGACATAGTCAGTCTTTCTTGGTACCTGCTGATATGAGGATGGCCAAATGCCAGCAGAGCTCTGAAGAGGGGCCTTTCCTGAGAAAGCAGGTAGTGGCTCACCGCTGGCTCCTTACAACCTCACAGAGTTGGACAAGGAGACCAGATGTGAAACAGGACAGGCCATTTTGGGGGAACATAATATGGCCCACCAATCAGAAGACACTCCGGATAGTCACAGACCTATTTAGGGGAAGAAAGTGCCTTTGCCATTGTAGGTGTGAGTTTGTGGTTTTTTCTCATGTTCTGAGAATAGGTAGGAAAGGTGGTTTGTTTGGTTTGGAGTGGACTGTTTCTAGTAAGTCGTTTGACATTGTGAGTGTTTCTATGTCTGTGTATCCCACTGTATCCATGGTTGTAAACATTAGAAAACAGAATGCATCAATGGATGTGTTGTCTCTAGTTGAAAGCTTCCGCGATTCATAGTGCGCGATTGATGAATGGACTGCAGCTTGCCTTATGGATGGGCAACATCTATTATCTTCTAAAGTTCCACTTTTCTTCGTGAATTCTGTCCACTCTCCAGAATAGACTCATGGTTTTGTTTCCCAGATATGTAACACCACAAGGCTCTGTGACATGGCCATGTTCTGGATAGCTGAAGGGAATGAGAGCATCTCAGAAAACTCAGATATCAGTGTGACCAGTAAAGTCTCAGTGGAGAAACCCTTCTTTGGGCCATTTGCTTAATTCTATTTCTATTACCCTGAATGTCAGAAAGGTCTTTGCCTCAGGCCACCCCTTTGTGTAGCCTGAAGAACACTGTTTTCATATGGAAATGAATGGACACCACCTGTGGCTCTTTGCTTAATTGCTTTGGAATGGGATGTGTCTGAATCAGCCTCTTGTCCTTGTATGAGGTTGTGGCTTAGATTCTCAGCACCTGATGGATATAAAGAAAGATCCCATGTGCTTTCAAAACTAAAATGTCCAAAAGAGCAGTCATTGTGGATGAATATTTTTGCCTTCTTGTTTTAGGTTCCTGAACTCCATCAAGTGAGAATAGGGATCATTTGGGTCAAATGAGTTCTTGAAATCCGTGCAGAGGCTACCCCATATGTGCTTGGGTTTTCTCATGACTCCAAATCACATAAAGAATTATACCCTACAGCCAGTAGGCTGAAATTGGAGAAGTGGAACACTTTAACAGCAGGAATATTTGATCACTCCTGGTTCACAGGAAGAGTGTCCAGGCCACCATGATTTTAGGGAAATAAGGGGCAAGTGAGCTTATTTTGGACACTACCTTGGGCTCATAGAAACCTCCAGCTAGAGGTTATGAGGAGTGTCTACATGGAAGAAGATGATGGGCCTGTGGGAGTGTTTTGATTTTAATTGTGGTAATTTTTGTGGCGGTTGGAAGGGATGACTGGATCCACCTGGGCTTGAACTCTGGTGTGATTCCCCTTAGAGACTGCATTCTGGAATTGACCTCAGAGAAGTATTGCCATGAATTGTGTTGGGATTTTAGGAGGACACACATAAGACTCACTCTTGGAAACTGAGATCTATGCCCAGGGTGGCTTTCCACAGAGGCCTTGGAATCTCAGCCAGGATATCACATGATTTTATTATGAAAGACTTGGCAGCCATAGATGAGAGTCAAAACACACATGGACCTTACATTTTAGACGTCAATTGGCCTGGCTTTATGTGACCATTTGGTATTTCTTTGAGAAGCCTTGACTGTGAGAGTTCTCTAGAGCTTTCATTGAAATGAACTTTCTCAACACTTAATGGTTCCTGAATGAATTGAGACGCACAGTGCCTCTAACTTCATTTTTGAAAAATTGCTAAATAAATACCATGAAATTTTTGAAATTCCCATGACCAGGTGGAACTGCAGAAAATTTGATGTCCTGTTGCTTATCATGTGTATACCAGACAGTGCCTTGTTTGACTGGGTTTCATGAAAATGATGTAGAACATGAGATGCCAGTAATTTGGAGCCTTCTGAGTAGTGCGCCTAGAACAGTGGTGGGAAGGAGTGTGATAAAACATCATGGAGGGGATATGTGGATCTGCCATTGGCTTCCAAATGGCTTGTGACTGATATAGTGCAGACATGAGACCCTTATATGTAAAGGCATCCTGTTATATCGAGAGTTTTAAGGGCAATGTTCAGAATAAGGTTGCTATGGTTATTGGGGCAAGCTCTGTGCGATAGAAGCCTGGTTGGTGCATTCTCCTGCAGACCCTGACCCACCACAAGTGACAGAACTCCCTCCAGCACTGTATCCCAGATGAACTTCTTATATTTTGTGAAGCAAATACCAAATTCCCAGTGCAGCAGCAAAAAACACCATGAAAAGTGGAGGATGACCAAATGTCTTCACAGTCCCCACTGGGAGACACTTAGCCTCCAGTGGCCACAGTTTACCTACAAAGAGAGAATTGAGCACTGCTGCCTCATGTTCATTGGAATATAAGAAACCATCTCTTCCCGGTAACATAGATGCAGACCCAGCTTTGATGGTCTCACTACAAAGGAAGCTAAAGCTCATGACAGCAACATATATTTCAGGATCCCAACCTCAGAGGCCATTTCCCAAGAATTCTTAGGCCAGCAGAGCTCCTTGTTTGTGGAGTGTTTACCCTTTCCTTTACTTTTGGAAACTCCTCTACCACCTCCAAGGTTGTGAACTCCCGAGCATATTCCATTCCATATATGTATTCCTAGATTTTTACACTTTTCTACTCTAATTGTGTCTTACTTGGGGCAAAGGTATTGTCAAGGCATTGCTCTGGATGTGAGTGGGAAGATTTTTGTGTAGCACATATTTACATACACATTGGATTCATTTTCCAATTTTCCATTTGAAATACTTAACCCCTGACACTAACCCGTACCCTACTAGTCTCTGACTAATAATCCTAAAAAGATGATGAAAAATAACCCAAAAAGAATAGAAATACAAGCAGTTCAGAGGAGGCATGGTGTATAGTTGGAATTGCCTTTTGCATTATATAATGTAGGAGTTTTAAATCTAGTCAATTTTTTTGTTGAAATAGTTCTACATGTGTTTTTAAAATTAACAAATATGTGAATCCCTGTCTCCCTTTCTCTGTAGCCTATTCAGCACATGTATTTTTATATGCACATATAGAATCCTACCTGATATCACTTGTACACACATGTGAGGTGGCTGAATTGGCAGATGCAAATTGTGAGAAGAGATCACTCCTCCTAAACGCTGTTGGAACTGAAAATTCAACCTTCGGGTGAGCTTCCTAGTTGAATAACATTATACATAAATCCATGTTCAGTAAAATGAATATTTTTCGATCTTTGGATTATATATATTTCATGATGAATTTCGATTGGCATATATATTGCTACTTTTTTTTTCTTTTATTGGTTGCTCAAAACATTACAAAGCTCTTGACATATCATATTTCATACATTAAATTCAAGTGGGTTTTGAACTCCAATTTTTACTCCAAATACAGAATGCAGAATCACATCAGTTACACATCCATATTTTTACATAATGTCTTATTAGTTACTGTTGTATTCTGCTACCTTTCCTATGCTCTACTATCCCCCCTCCCCTCTCTTCCCATCTTCTCTCTCTACCCTACCTACTGTCATTCATTTCTCTTATTGTTTATTTTCCCATTACACTCACAACCTCTTATATGTAATTTTTTGTAACAATAAGGGTCTCCCTCCATTACCATGCAATTTCTCTTTTCTCTCCCTTTCCCTGCCACCTCATGTCTCTGCTTAATGTTAGTCTTTTCTTCATGCTCTTCCTCTCTGCTCTGTTCTTAGTTGCTCTCATTATATCAAATAAGTCATTTGGTATTTGTTTTTTTGGGATTGGCTAGCTTCACTAAGCATTATCTGCTCTAGTGCCATGCATTTCCCTGCAAATTCCATGATTTTGTCATTTTTTAGTGCTGCGTAATCCTCCATAGTATATAAAAAAAAAAAAAAACATTTTTTTTTTATCCATTCATCTATTGAAGGGAATCTGGGTTGGTTCCACAGTGTAGCAATTGTGAATTGTGCTGCTATGAACATCGATGTGGCAGTATCCCTGTAGTACGCTCTTTTAAGGTCTTCAGGGAATAGTCCGAGAAGGGCAATAGCTGGTTCAAATGGTGCTTCCATTCCCGGCTTTCCCAGGAATCTCCATACTGCTTTCCAAATTGGCTGCACCAGTTTCAGTCCCATCAGCAATGTACAAGAGTACCCTTTTCCCCACATCGTCGCCAGCACTTGTTGTTGTTTGACTTCATAATGGCTACCAATCTCACTGGATTGAGATGGTATTTTAGGGTGGTTTTGATTTGCATTTCTCTGACTGCAAGAAATGGAGAGCATTTTTTCATGTACTTATTGATTGATTCTATGTCCTCCTCTGAGAAGTGTCTGTTCAGGTCCTTGGCCCATTGGGTTATTTGTTATCTTATTGTCTAATTATTTGAGTTCTTTGTATACTTTGTATACTCTAGATATTAGGGCTCCATCTGAAGGGTGAGGAGTAAAAATTTGTTCCCATGATCTAGGCTCCATATTTACCTCTCTTATTGTTTCTCTTTCTGAGAAAAAACAATTTCAGTTTAAGTAACTCCCATTTGTTGATTCTTGTTATTAACTCTTGTGCTATGGGTGTCCTATTAAGGAATTTGGAGCCTGACCATACAGTATGTAGATCGGAACCAACATTTTCTTCTATCAAATGCAGAGTCTCTGATTTGAATCTAGCTCCTTGATCCACTTTGAGTTAACTTTTGTGCATGGCGAGAGAAAGTGATTCAGTTTCATTTTGTTGCATGTGGATTTCCAGTTTTCCCAACACGATTGGTTGAAGATGGTATCCTTTCTCAATTGCATGCTTATAGCTCCTTTATCAAATATAAGATAGTTGTAGCTTTTTGGATTAGTCTCTGTGTCCTCCATTCTGTACCATTGGTACACCCGCCTTTTTTGGTACCAGTACCATGCTGTTTTTGTTATTATTGCTCTGTAATATAGTTTGAAATCTGGTATCGCTATACCGCCTGATTCACACTTCCTGGTTAGAATTGCTTTTGCTATTCTGGGTCGTTTATTTTTCCATATGAATTTCATGATTGGTTTATTTATTTCTACAAAAAATTCCTTTGGGATTTAGATTGGCATTTCATTAAACCTATGGAGAACTTTTTAGTAATATCGCCATTTTGATGATGTTCATTCTGCCTATCCATGAACAGGGTATATTTTTCCATCTTCTAAGATCTTATTCTACTTCTCTTTTTAGGGTTCTGTAGTTTGCATTGTATAAATCTTTCACCTCTTTTGTTAGGTTGATTTCCAAGTATTTAATTTTTTATGAGGATATTGTGAATGCAATGTTTTTCCTCATTTTCTTTTCAGAAGTATTGTCGCTGATATACAGAATTGCCTTTGATTTATGCATGTTGATTTCATTTCCGGCCACATTGCTGAATTCATTTATTAGTTCTAGTAGTTTTTTCTGTAGACCCTTCTGGGTCTTCTATGTATAGAATCATGTCATCTTCAAATAGTGATAATTTAAGTTCTTTTTTTCCTATTTTTATGCCTTTAATGTCTTTCATCTGTCTAATTGCTCTGGCCAGTTTTTCGAGAACTATATTGAATAGAAGTGGTGATAGAGGACATTCCTGTCTTGTTCCAGATTTTAGAGGGAATGCCTTCATTTTTTCTCCATTCAGAATGATGCTAGCCTGAGGCTTAACATAGATAGCTTTTACAATGTCGAGGTATGTTCCTGTTATCCCTAGTTTTTCTAATGTTTTGAACATAAAGGAATGCTCTACATTGTCTAATGGTTTTTCTGCATCTATCAAGATGATCTTATGGTTCTTATTTTTAAGTCTAGTGATGTTGTGAATAACATTTATTGATTTCCATATATTGAACCCTCCTTGCATGCCAGGGATGAATCCTAGTTGATCATGGTGCACAATTTTTTTGATGTGCCTTTGTATCCATACCACCAGAATTTTAATGAAAATTTTTGCATCTAGGTTCATTAGAGATATTGGTCTGTAGTTTTCTTTCATTGAGGTGTCTTTGTCTGGTTTCAGAATCAGGGTGATGTTGGCCTCATAGAATGAACTTGGAAGAGCTCCCTGTTTTTCTATTTCCTGAATAACTTGAAAAGTATTGGTATTAAATCTTCTTTAAAGGTTTTGTAAAACTCCGCTGTATACCCATCCTGTCCTGGGCTTTTCTTGGTTGGTAGTCGTTTGATTGCTTCTTCTATTTCATCGATTGATATTGGTCTGTTTAAATTGTGTGTATCCTCCTGACTCCGTCTAGGCAAATCATATGACTTAACAAATGTATCGATGTCTTCACTATTTTCTATTTTATTGGAATATAGGTTTTCAAAATAATTTCTAATTGTCTTTCGTATTTATGTAGCTTCTGTTGTGATATTGCCTTTTTCATCCCGTATGTTAGTAATTTGAGTTCTCTCTCTTCTTCTCCTCGTTAGCATGGCTAAGGGTCTGTCCATCTTATTTATTTTTTCGAAGAATCAACTTTTAGTTTTGTTAATTTTTTAATAGTTTCTTTTGTTTCAATTTCGTGATTTACGCTCTGATTTTAATTATTTCTTGCCTTCTGCTACATTTGCTGTTGTTTTGCTCATCCTTTTCTAGGGCTTTGAGATGAAGTGAGAGCTCATTTATTTGTTGTTTTTGTTTTTTTTTCTTTTTTTGAGGAATGACCTCCAGGCGATGAATTTGCCTCTTGAATCTTGTTTCATTGTGTCCCATTGAATCTGATATGTTGTGTCTGTATTTTCATTTATCTCTAAGAATTTTTTGATTTCCTCTTTTATGTCTTCTGTAACCCATTGATCATTCAGTAATATATTGTTCATTTTCCATGTGATGTAGGATTTTTCCTTCCTTCTTTTACCATTGGTTTCCAGTTTCATTCCATTGTGATCAGAAAAAAATTCATGGTATTATCTCCACCCCTTTATATTTACTGAGTGTTGCCCTACGGCATAATATATGGTCTATTTTTGAGAAGGATCCATGTGCTGGTGAGAAAAAAGTATATCCACTTGATGATGGTTGATATATTCTATATATGTCAGTTAAGTCTAGGGTATTGATTGTGATATTGAATTCTATATTTTTTTTATTCAACTTTTGTTTGGAGGATCTGTCCAATGGTGAGAGAGGTGAGTTGAAGTCTCCCATAATTATTGTGTTGTGGTCTATTTGATTCTTGAAATTGAGGAGAATTTGTTTTATAAATGTCGCAGCACCATTATTTGCTGCGTAAATATTGATAATTGTTATGTCTTGTTGGTGAATGGTTCCTTTTAACAGTATATAATGTCCTTCCTTATCCCTTTTGATTAAATTAGTCTTGAAGTCGATTTTATTCCGTATGAGGATGGCCACCCCTGCTTGCTTACAAGGACCGTGTGCATGGTATAAATTTTCCCAACCTTTCACCTTCAGCCTGTGTATGTCTTTTCCATTCAGATGTTTCTCCTGGAAGCAACATATTGTTGGATTTGTTTTTTTTAATCCACGTTACAAGCCTATGTCACTTTATTGGAGAGTTTAAGCCATTAACGATTAGAGTTACTATTGATATATGGTTTGTATTGCCACCCGTCTTTGATTATTTATCTTTTTTTTAAAATTTAGTTTGTTTATCCATGATTAGCTTTTCCCCCTCCCTCTGTCATTACTGAGGCAATTCCCACTGATGGTTTTCTTTGTTGATATTCATTTTTTCCTCGTGTAGTGTTTTCCTTAAGATGCTTTGCAATGCTGGTTTTCTGGCTGCAAATTCTTTTAGCTTTTGTTTATCACAAAATATTTTTATTTAGTTGTCTTACCTGAAACTTAATTTTTCTGAATACAGATTTCTTGATTGTCATCCATTGTTTTTAAGTGTTTGAAATACGTTGTTCCAGGATCTTCTCACTTTCAGCGTCTGTGATGAAAAATCTGTTGTTAACATTTTTGGTTTACCCCTGATTGTAATCTGCCTCCTTTCTCTTGTAGCTTTTAATATTTTCTCTTTGTTTTGTATATTGGATATCTTCATAACAATGTTTCTTGGCATTGGTCTACTGTGATTTTTTTGTGCTCGGTGTCTTGTAAGCATCTACAATTTTTTTTTATCTGTTTCCATTTTTATTTCTGGAAAGTTTTCTGTAATTATTTCATTCAGCA
The DNA here is from genome assembly GCF_048772815.1 of Callospermophilus lateralis. Taxonomy (NCBI): domain Eukaryota; kingdom Metazoa; phylum Chordata; class Mammalia; order Rodentia; family Sciuridae; genus Callospermophilus; species Callospermophilus lateralis. The sequence goes on from NW_027513239.1 coordinate 92,433, forward strand.
GGTTACTCATTCCCTTGGTTTGAATCTCTGTACCTTACTCTATCCAGATGACTCATAAGTTTTTTTTTTATGATATCCCATATCTCTTGGATGTTTTTCTCATGACTTTTTACCAGCATTTCTTTGTTGGCTAGACTTTTTTCAAGATGATATATTTTGTCTTCATTATCTGACATTCTGTCTTTTACTCGCTCCACTCTGTTAGTGATACTCTCAATTGAGTTTTTAATTTGGTTTATCATTTCCTTCATTTCTAGAATTATTGTTTGATTTTTTTATAATCTCTATCTCCTAATAAAGATGCTTAATTTCTTTTTATATCTGTTTATGTAATTCATTTTCAATGTGTTCTTTCACTGTTTGGTTTTGATGTCTCGTATCCTCTTTAAGGCTCCATTCCATTTGTCTAAGGTATTCCTTGAGTTCTTTATATGACCATTTTTCTGATGATTCCTTCTGAATATTTAGGCTGTCCATTGTTGTTTGTACTCCTTTTCTTCCTTGTTTTTTTATGCTGCTCATGTTACTTCTTGTTTTGTTTGACTGCTGAGTTACTGCTTACTCTTATAAATTTATTTGATGCTTCGGAGGAAAGATATTAGAAGGGAAGGGAAGAAGTCACTAAAGAGAATGAGAGTAGGCAGGTAGAATTCAAGGAAGGGGGAATAAGAAAATTGAAAAGAAATGAAAAGACAAAAGAAAAATAGAAAATAAATAAAGAAAAAAAATTTAAATAATAATTATAATTAAAAGATGAAAATTAAAATTTAAAATAATATTAATAATAATAATGATAAAATAAAAAAAATAAAAACATTAAAAAAAGTTAAAGAACAACAACAACAAAAATGAAAATGAAAGAAATAGAAAAAATATAAATTAAAAAAATAATAATAATAAATGCAGTCATAGAGTTCAATTAACTTCTCTTTCAGAAGGTGGAGCTGTGTGCACTGGGCCAAGCTTCTCCTCTGAATAAGTGGGAACCAATCACTGTGCAGCAGCTCTTCCTCCCAGACTTGGCGTATCTCCAATCCTGAGTGCCTAGGGCCTTCTCTTGTGCTTCCTCAAGCCATGCCTTGCTCACCTGTGACGCTCACCACAATAGTGGTTACAAGCCAGAACTCTACTCCTGGCAGCCCTGTTTTCATGAATGCCTGGGCACACTCTCCCTGTTTGCCTCCCTCAGACCCTAGTTTTGTAGAGCTTGGGGCTGAGGACCCCCAGCGAATTTTCTTGCCCTCTGGGAGCCATGCCCCCGGTACGTGGTGTAAGAGACCTCAATTGTCAGCACTTGTGGGATCAGGAGCCGGGAATTCCACGCGCTAGTCCCGAGCCAATCCTGATTCCCTAGGTCTGGCTATCGTGCTCATGGGAGAGCTGGAAGAGGCCCTTAAGGCTGAGCTGGGAGGGGCCCTTAAGGTTTCCCCGCTGTGTTGAGAGAGATGGCTAGGGGATTACACACCTGTCACGCTGGTTTTAATGAAGTTATCTCCTCTGCCCGTGACGTCATTTCTATGCTATGGTGGTATCCCATGCAAATGGTGACCGTTTGTTCCCTTTGCAAGGTAACCAACGCAACGGGTGGGTCCTGACTGTCTCTCCCAAGCGCCGTTTCAATCCTGTGGCCACTGCTTTTGAAGGCTTGGTTGGCTTTTACCTCTGAAAGTTCAGAAGGGCCGAACAGTTATTTCAGTGGGATCTTAGTGCTGAGTCATGAGAACCAGGCAAACCGGAGGTTGAATGCAGCCCATCCAGGCTCGGTGTGTGTTCTGAGGGGCCCAGAATGTTCGCCCCAGATCCACATCAGGTCAACATTGCCTACTGATTCTGAGCAAACAGCATTTAGACAGTTTACGACTCCCTATGCCCGCTCAGCTGAAGAGGTCAGAGACTTGATTTTTCCATGCCTGCCTTCATGATGGATCTCCTGTATTGCTAATTTTTATATCTGTGCATGTGAGTGTGTATGTATGAGAGTGTATATATATATATATATATATATATATATATATATATATATACACTCTCCAGATTTTTTAAAATATGAAATATATGTGTCTTATTATACACTCCCTAAATTCATTCATATTCATATATGTGTATTTATAATCAACTTTCCACAAGATTATTCTCAGAAATAATCATCCACCTGAAATACATATTTGTTTTCTAGTACTGAAAACTAAATTCTGTGAAAGGTGCAAACAAAACCTAATATTTCTACAGTTACTGAGCTAGTTTAACATCAATGCAAGTATATTCTTAGGGGACATGATGTGTATTTTGACTTTCATTTTTATTCAACACTGGTACATTACTACTCCTTCAGTTAATGCACATCATAGGATATATATTTCGTTCACAAGTTAGAAAATTTATAGGCATTTGTTTCACGATCAATCACTTCCTGATTCAGAACACATGATTCTTCTATGTTTCTTGACTGGTCTTTTCATGAGACTTCTTTCTAAACACATTATTTTCGTTTAACATCATCACTTATAAAGCAAAACTCAAACACCCTTCATGATAAACCATAATCCTAATATTACCATTAGATATATAACTGGTTGGAATGAATGATTATATATCAATATAAGATTTCTTATATATTTTCAGATTTCAATTCAATCCATTATTTAAAGTGGAACCAGTTACATTATTTATTCATATTATCGTCTATTCATGCATTATCTATATATTCATAGACACAGGGTACACCTCTTTGTACCCCTAATACTAATGTATATGTCTTCAAAATATTGCTCCCAGACATAGTGAAAGAAATACTCATGTTACCTGATCTACATATACATTTTACCACAGTAATATTCTGAACAAAAAAAATGTAAAGGTCACACTTATGATTGTACCAAAGCCTAAAAGGAAAGTGAACATGGATAACTAATAACATCCGTGTCCAGGTTGCCTAATGCTCTCAAATGTAAATCCCATTGGTGACAACATATTTGTTTTTACCTATGATTATATATTCAAACTCAACCCTGTTGAAAATGTCTAATCCTATCACTCATTTATACTTTGCCTGATTTCGTTATGTCGCTATTGATACTTGCTTTTCTACATAATTTCCCCAGTTCATTATTGTGAATGACTCTTCACATGTACTGACATTTACATTCACTCTCTAAACGAAACCCTATTGCTAAATAAGCTTTTTATTCCAAATCATATTCTCACTCTTCTTCCTAAACCTACCGACTATCTTTCTAATCCTACCGACTATCACTTTTTGACTGGATGTTCTCTTCTACATTCAATCATCCAAGGTACACGGTCCTATGCCATTGTATATTGATTTAACTGAGACAATTGTACAGAACGTAATTCAACACTATGTATCTCAATCAGGGGCCCAATGCCCTTCTGGGCTTCAAATCTTTCTTAGATTTCCGTTTTCATACATATATTTCACTTATATATTCTTATAAATATCGCAGGTACCCAATCCCTTTATTCATCCTGCAGAATGATTCCTAACCCAAATGGAACATATAATTAACCCTAACCATACACTAACTTTACCGAAGAGCAGGGACAGAGTTGGTATTAAAATACAGGAATGTAGGGTATCTTCACCTGCTGAGAACCTCAAATGTTCATTTAGAAATGATCCCTGGTGAAGATGAAGGCAGCTATGAAAGACCTCAGAAAGCAAAAGTCATCTTCCATGGCAATCATCCTGGTTGGGTTGAAGGGTTGTGTCTGAATCATTCTCTCTCTTCTTAATGTATACAAGATGGACCAAACCAGTTCTGTGTGGAGAGCTGTTCCGGGGTGCTTATGATTGATATGACATTCTAACTTGTGAAAGTGTTACAGGAAAACTGGGGCAGCCTCCACCTCATGGAACTTTTGGAAGCAACTGTTAGGGCAAAGTGGTTGTCAAGGCAGTGACATAATTCAGATCCTGAAGAAAGTGACCTCACCTCACTTCCTTGGTGATAAAACTCTCTGAACTTGGGATCCAGGAAGCCAGGCACTCAGAGATAGTCCCTGTCCCAGTCTCAGTGGTCTCACTTGTTTGGATTTACCAAGGACAGAGTCAGTCTTTCTTGGAACCTACAGATGTGAGGATGACGAAATGCCAGGAAACCTTTGAAGAGGGGCTTTTCCTGAGAAAGCAGGTAGTGTCTCACCACTGGCTCTTGACAACTTCACAGAGTTGGCCATGCAGACCAGAACTGAGACAGGAGAGGTCATTTTGGGGAAACATAGTATGGCCCACCAGTCAGAGGACACTCCGGAGAGTCACAGACCTACTTGGGGGAAGGAGGTGCCTTTTTGGGTGTGGGTGTGATTTTGCGGTTTTGTCTCATGTTCTCAGAATAGGTAGGAAAGGCGGTTTGTTTGGTTTAGAGTGGACTATTTTTAGTAATTCCTTTGACAATGCGAGTGTCTGTGTATCCCACTGTGTTCATGATTGTAGACATTAGAAGTGAGAATGGATCAATGGATGTTTCCTGTCTACTAGAAAGCTTGCCAGCATTCATTGTGCCCAATATATGAGTGGACTCAGGCTTGCCTTATAGATGGGCAACACCTACTACCTTCATAATTTCCTGTTTTCTCCTTCAATTCTGGCAACACTCCAGAATAGTATCATGGTTTTTTGTCCAAGATATGTACCACCTCCAATATCTGTGACATGGCCATGTACTAGATAGTTGAAGGGAATGGCTAGCATCTCAGAAATCTCAGATATCAGTTGACCAGGAAAGTCTCAGTGGAGAAACCCTGCTTTGGTCCTTTTGCTTACCTATTGTTCTGTTGCCCTGAATGTCAGGAAGATCTTTGCCTCAAGCCACCACTTTGTGAAGCCTGAAAAAAACAGTTTTCAAATGCAAATAAATGGGCATCACCTGTGGATCCATGCTTAATTGCTTTGAAAAGGGATATGTCTGAATCAGTCTCTTGGCCCTGTGTGAGGCTGTGTCTTAGATTCTCAGCACCTGATGGATCTAAAGATAGATCCCATGCATGCATCCAAAACCAAAATGGCAAAAAGATCAGATATTGTTGATTAACTCTCTTGCCTTCCTCTGGTAGGTTCCTGAAATCCATCAAGTGAGAACAGGGATCCTTTGGGTCAAATAAGTTCTTCAAAACCCAGCAGAGGCTAGCCCATAGATGCTTGTTTATTCTCATGACTCCAATTCACTTAAAGAATCTAAACCTCAAAGTCAGTAGTCCTCAAGTTGGAGAAGCCAAACAGTATTAAAGGAAGGCCTATTTGATCACTCCTGGTTTACAGGAAGGGTGTCCACGCCACCCTGACTTTAGGCAAATGAGGGGCAAGAAGCTTATTTTGGACACTGACGTGGGCTGCTCCCCTCATGGAAACCTCCAGCCACAGGTTATGATGAGTGTCTATATGGAAGAAGATTTGGGCCATGTGGGAGTGTTTTGGTTTTAATTGTGGACATTTGAATGGTGGTTGGAAGAGATGACTGGGTCCACCTGGGCTTGCACTCTGGTGTGATTCCCCTTAGAGACTGAGTTCTGGTACTGATCTCAGAGAAGTATTGCCATGAATTGTGTTGGGATTTTAGATGGCCATGCATGAGAGTTGCCCTTGGAAAGTGACATCTAGGCCCAAGTTGACTTTCCAAAGATCACAGGAAATCTCATCCAGGATATCACATGATTTTATTCTTAAAGACTTGGCAGCCATTTTTGAGAGTCAAAACACACATGGACCTCACATTGTAGACCTAAATGGGCCTGGCTTAATCTGACATTTTGGCCACTCTTTGGGAAGCCTTGCCTGTGAGAATTCTCCAGAGTTTTCATTGAAATGAGCTTAGTCACCCTTTAATGGTTCCTGAATAAATTGAAACCCACAGTGCCTCCAACTTCTTTCTTGAAAATTGGCTAGATAAATACCATAAAAATTTTTGAAATTCCCATGACCGGGTGGCAGGAGAACATTTGGATGTCCTGTTGCTGATCATGAGTATGTAAGACAGTGCCCTGATTGACTTGGTTTTATGAAAATGGTGTAGAACAGAGATGCCAGTAAGTTGGATCCTGCTGAGTAGTTGTCCTAGAGCAGTGGTTGGCAGGTGGGTGATAAAACATCTGTGGTGGGCCATGTGGATCTGCCATTGGCTTACAAATTGATTGTGACTGACATTTTGCAGCCAGTAGACTCTTATACGTAAAAGCATATTGTTATATGGAGAGGTTTCAGGGCAATGTTCAAAATCAGGTTGCTATGGTCAATGGGGCAAGCAATGTGGGATAGAAGCCTGGTTGGTGCATTCTCCTGTAGAACCCGACCGACGACAATTGACAGAACTCACTTCAGCACTGTGTCCCTGTTGAACTCTTTGTAATTCATGAAGCAAATTCCAAACTCCCAGTGCAGCAGCAAGAAACACCATGAATAGTGGAGGATGACCAAATGGATTTACAGTGCACACGGGGAGACAATTAGACCCCAGTGGCCACAAGTTACATACAAATAGAAAATTCAGCACTGCTGCATCATGTTCATTGGAAAATAAGAAACAATGTCATCCATGTCACATAGATGAAGACCCAGCTTTGATGGTGTCACTCCAAATGAAGCTAATGCTCCTGACAACAGCATATATTTCATTGCCAAACCTTAGAGGCAGTTTCTCCAGATGTCAGGCTGGCAGAACTTCATGTTTGTGGAGTGTTTACCCTGTCCCTTACTTTTGGAACCTCTTCTAACACCTCCAAATTTGTGAACTCCTGAGCATTTTCCATTCCACATATGTATTCACAGATTTTCTAACTCCTCTCCTCTAATTGTGTCTTATGTGGGGCGAAGGTAATGTCAAGGCATTGTTCTGAATGAGAGTGGGAAGTTTTTTGTGTAGCACATATTTGCATACACATTGGATACATTTTCAAATTTTCCATTTGAAATACTGAATCCCTGACACTAACACATACCCTAATAGACTTTGACTTTTATCCTAATATTATGCAGAAAAATAACCCAAACAGAATAGAAATACAAGAGGTTCACAGGAGGCATGGTGTATAGTTGGACTTGCCTTTCGTATGATAAATGGTAGGTGTTATTAATCTAGCAAATTTTAATTGAAATAGTTCTCCATGTGTTTTAAAAGTTAACAAATATGTGAATAACTGTCTCCCTTTCTCTGTAGCCTATTCATCACATGTATTTTTATATGCACATATCGAATTCTACCTGGTATCACTCGTACATTTTGTGAGGTGGCTGGCTTGGCAGATACAAATTGTGAGAAGAGATCACTCATACTTAATGCTGTTGGAACTGAAAATTCAACATACGGGTGAGCTTCTTAGTTGAACGACATAAATCCATGTTCATTAAAATGAATATTTTTGGATCTGTGGATGATATATATTTCATGGTGAATTTCGATTGGCATACATAATGCTACTTTTTAATGTCTCTGTGTGTATGTATATATATATATATATATATATATATATATATATATATATATATATGTATATATATATATATATATATATATATACATATATATATATATTTTTTCACTCTGCAGATTTTTCAAAATATGAAGTATATTTTTCTTATTATACACTCCCTAAATTCATTCATATTCATGTATGTGGATTTATAATCAACTTTTCAAAAGATTATTCTCAGAAATATTCATCCACTTGAAATACTTATTTGTTTCCTAGTACTGAAAACTAACTTCAGGGGATCATATGATGGCTGCGAAGGGAGTGCATCACCCCCATGTACTGCATCACTGTGAGGGAGAATGACGAGTTAGAATGGCTAAAACCTATCTTGTTAGGAATTTCCAGCAAAATTGTGGTTCTCCAAAACCAAGTGTACATATTTCCATCTCAGGAGGATCAGCTACGGGGGCTCAAACGCGAGTGATTTGTCCTCACAGAAGGTCATGCGACTTATTCAGGAAATCGCTCCGTGGCTAGAGTCTGTGGCGCGTGCTGGGAAACGACGAGATAGCAAGGCAAATATACAGCGGTGCAGGTACTGTGGGCTCCTGCAAGGTATGCAATCACTGTGCTCAGTGCTGAATTCTGGGTTTGAGAAGGGAAAGCATGCAGTCCAACTCGTTTCTCCACACCCGTCAGACCACAGAGGAACCCAGCGGCCACCATCATGGAGAGGTGACTTCATCATCCCTGTTTTCGACTGATCGCAGCTTATTCAGCTATAGAACAGGTAATTTCAGGATGCCATTCACCTTTGTGTTGCAGACAAATTACTCAGGCTCAGTGCTAAAGAACCCGCAGAAACTGCGTCTTGGAGCCTGCTTCTATTAGAACATACACCGAGCCCAGAGCGGCCGAATTCCGCCTCCAGGAACTGATCTGGCCCAGGGCTAAAGAACCGGCGGAAACTGCTTCTCGGTCCGGGTCTTGCTGAATATCAGTAAATATCAACCGAGCCTTCATAGGCAGTGGCAACAGGATTGAGACGGGGCTTGTGAATGCCGGTCAGGACTCACCGATTGCTTTAGTCACCCAGCAAAGGGAACGAAATGCTGCCTTTTGCATGGGATACCAACATGGCAGAGATCTGATGTCATCAGAAAGCAGCAGAGGAGATAACCTCATTGATACCAGCGGTGACAGAAACAGTTGGTCTCCTGGTAAAGAAAGTGAGTCACAAACACCCGGGTCTCTCTCACTTTGTCATCAAGCCAAAGGGGCAGAGCAGAGCCGCCGCCCACGCCCAGAACAGGCCCAGCGACACACCTGCATGGTAGTCACGTCACCCCAATTGGAATAGAGGCAGAGCAGAGCCGCCGCCCTTGCCCAGAACAGGCCCAGCGACCCGCAGGCGTGGTAGTCACATCAACCGAATTGGAGTAGTTGCAGAGCAGAGCCTTCTCCCGCACCTAGTACAATCCCAGTGGCCCACCGGCATGGTAGTCAGGTCACCCCAATATTAGTAGGGGAAGAGCAGAACCTTCACCCGCACCCAGAACAGGCCCAGCAACCTGCCGGCATGGTAGTCACGACCCCCCAATTGGAGTAGGGGCAGAGCAGAGCCATCACCCGCGCCCGCAAGGTAGGCACACCTGCACCTGACTGGCAGAAGAGGCCCATTGCCCTGCCGGCACGGCAGACACTTCACCCCATTTGGAATAGGAGCAGAGCAGATCCATTGCCCGTGTCCACAAGGCAGGCAGACCTGCGACAAACTGGCGGAACAGGCCCAGCAACACACCTGCATGGTAGTCACGTCACCCCAATTGGAATAGGGGCAGAGCAGAGACGCCGCCAGCACCTACAAGGTAGGCAGACCTGCGACCGATCGGCAGAACACCCCAGGGGTCCACGGGTAATAGCTGCAGCAGATGGAATGTCAGATAAAGAACTCAGGATATACATGCTTCAGATGATCTGGAGTCTCAAGGAAGACATTAGACAGCAAAATCAGACAATGAAAGATCACTTCGACAAGGAATTACATAAACAAATCCAAGAAGCAAAAGATCAGCTATACAAAGAGATAGAGGTTGTAAAAAATAACAAACAGAAATTCTAGAAATGCAGAAAGCAATAAACCAACTAAAAATCTCAATTGAGAAGACTACCAGCAGAGTAGAACACTTAGAAGATAGAACATCAGACAATGAAGACAAAGTATTCCAACTTGAAAAGAACATAGACAGCTCAGCAAGACTGTTAAGAAACCATGAACAGAATATCCAAGAAATACGGGATAACATAAAGAGACCAAACATAAGAGTCATTGGAATACAGGAAGGTATAGAGGTTAAAACCAAAGCAATGAGGAATGTATTCAATGAAATAATATGAGAAAACTTCCCAGACTTGAAGAATCAGACTGACTCCCAAGTCCTAGAAGCCTACAGGACGCCAAATGTGCAAAATCATAAGAGATTCACACCTAGACACATTATAATGAAGATGCCCAACGTACACAATAAGGAGAGAATTTTAAATGCTACAAGAGAAAAAAAGCAGATTACATTTAGGGGTAAAACAATCAGGATAACAGCTGATCTTTCAACACAGACTCTGAAAGCTAGAAAATCCTTGAATAATATTTTTCAAACACTGAAAGAAAATGGATTCCAACCAAGAATTGTGTATCCAGTGAAATTAAGCTTCAGGATGGAAGATAAAATTATAACCTTCCATGATAAAAAAAGTTAAAATAATTTGTAGCTAGAAAACCATCTCTTCAAAACATCCTCGGAAAATATTACAGGAAGAAGAAAGGGAAATAACAATAAAAACCAACAGTGGGATGTAGTACAGTAAAAGTGGGAAATAATCAAAGAAGAAAACAATCCATGTTTAATAACATAAATAAACAAATAGGGCTGGAAGAACAACCATTATCTCAATAATAACTGTAAATGTTAATGCCTTAAACTCACCAATTAAGAGACAGAGGCTAGTAGAATGGATCACAAAACAAGACCCAATAATATGCTGCCTACAGGAGACGCATTTGATAGGAAAAGACATACATAGACTGAAGGGGAAAGGTTGGGAAAAATCATATCACTTATATGGATTTCGGAAACAAGTAGGAGTGTCCATACTCATATCAAATAAAATAGATTTCAAGCCAAAGTTAATCAAAAGGGATAAAGAGGGACACTATATACTGCTCAAGAGAACCATACAGCAACAAGACATAACCATTATAAATATATATATGCCCCAAACAATGGTGCAGCTATGTCCATCAAACAAACTTTTCTCAAGATCAAGAGTCTAATAGACCACCATACAATAATCATGGGAGACTTCAACACACCTCTCTCACCACTGGACAGGTCTTCCAAACAAAAGTTGAAATAGAAAACTATAGAACTCAATAACACAATTAATAACCTAGACTTAATTGACATATATAGAATATACTCCACAACATCAAGCAGTTACATTTTTCCTCAGCAGCACATGGATCCTTCTCAAAAATAGATCATATATTATGTCACAGGGCAATTCTTAGACAATATAAAGCAGTAGAGATAATACCATGCATCTTATCTGATCATAATGGAATATAAACTAAAAATCAATGATAAAAGAAGGAAGGAAAAATCATGCATCACTTGGAGAATGAACAACAGGTTACTGAATGAACAATGGGTTATAGAAGACATAAAGGAGGAAATTTAAAAATTCTTAGAGATAAATGAAAACACAGGCACAACATATCAGAATCTATGGGACACATTGAAATCCGTTCTAAGAGGAAAATTCATTGCTTGGATTTCATTCCTTAAAAAAAGAAAAAAAACAACAGCAAATAAATGATCTCATACTTCATCTCAGAATCCTAGAAAAAGAAGAGGAAAACAACAGCAAAATAAGTAGAAGGTAAGATTTAATTAAAATCAAAGCTGAAATTAATGAAATCGAAACAAAAGAAACAATTGAAAAAATTGAGGAAACTAAAAGTTGGTTCTTTGAAAAAATAAATAAAATCGACAGACCCTTAGCCATGCTAATGAAAGAAGAAGAGAGAAAACTCAAATTACTAGCATACGGGATGAAAAAGTCAATATCACATGTTAAGGTCTATAAAAAAGTCAGCATAGCACCTGGTATTTTGCCAGAGAAATGTTAGGGTCTGTAAACAAGTCTGGATGGCGCCTGGCCAAATGCCATAGGGAGTGGTTTTTGAAGTAACAAAAGCAAGCCATTAAGTGTGGAGATTCCTTATTGGTTGACTGCTGTATCTATTTTATGCTAATTAGATAAGCTTTATAAAATGTATAAATATCACTCGGATTCTACAATAAACGGCTTCCACTCCTGCTGTATCAATCTACACAAGTTATTTGTCACCCCCTGGCAATCACAGCAGATATTTCTGAAATACAGAAGATAATAAGAAATTAATTTGATTCGTTATACTCCAATATAATAGAAGATAGTGAAGGCATCGAAAAATTTCTTAAGTCATATGATCTGTCCAGATTGAGTCAGGAGGATATAGACAACCTAAACAGACCAATATCAATTGAGGAAATAGAAGAAACCATCCAAAGATTACCAACTAAGAAAAGACCAGGACAGTATGGGTATACAGCAGAGTTTTACAAACCCTTTAATATGAACTAATAACAATACTTATCAAGCTATTTCAGGAAATTGAAAAAGAGGGAGATCTTCCAAATTCATTCTACCAGGCCAATATCACCCTAATTTCTACACCAGACATAAACACTTCAAACAAAGAAAACTACAGACCAATATCCCTAAAGAACCTAAATGCAAAAATCCCTAATTAAATTCTGGCGAATCAGATACAAAAACATATTAAAAAAATTGTGCACCATGATCAAGTAGGATTCATCCGTGGAATGCAAGGCTTGTTCAATATACGAAAATCAATAAATGTTATTCACCACATCAATAGACTTAAAAATAAGAACCATATGATCATCTCGATAGATGCACAAAAAGCATTCGACAAAGTACAGCATCACTTTATCTTCAAAACTCTAGAAAAACTAGGAATAACAGGAACATACCTCAATATTGTAAAAGCAATCTATGCTAAGCCTCAAGCTAGCATCATTCTGAATCTAGAAAAATTGAAGGCATTCCCTCTAAAATCTGGAACAAGAATGGGATGCCCTCTCTCACCACTTCTGTTCAATACAGTTCTCGAAACACTGGCCAGAGCAATTAGACAGACGGAAGAAATTAAAGGCATAAAAATAGGAAAAGAAGAACTTAAATTATTACTATTGCAGAAGACATGATTCTATACCTAGCAGACCCAAAAGGGTCTACAAAGAAACTAATAGAGCTAATAAATGAATTCAGCAAAGTGACAGGATATAAAATCAACACACATAAATCAAAGGCATTCCTCTATATCAGCGACAAATCCTCTGAAATGGAAATGAGAACAACCACTCCATTCACAATATCCTAAAAAAAAAAAAATGATGGGAATCAACCTAACAAAAGAGGTGAAAGTCTTATACAATGAAAACTACAGAACCCTAAAGAGAGAAATATAAGAAAATCTTAGAAGATGTAAAAATATATCCTGTTCATGGATAGGCAGAACTAACATCATCAAAATGGCGATATTACCAAAATTTCTCTATAGGTTTAATGCAATGGCAATCAAAATCCCAAAGGCATTTCTTGTAGAAATAAAGAAAGCAATCATGAAATACATATGGAAAAATAAAAGTCCCAGAATAGCAAAAACAATGCTAGGCAGGAAGTGTGAATCAGGCGGTAGAGCGATACCAGACTTCAAACTATACTACAGAGCAATAGTAACAACAATAGCATGGTACTGGTACCAATATAGACCGGTGGACCAATGGTACAGAATAGAGGACACAGAAACCAATCCACAAAACTACAACTATCTTATATTTGATAAAGGGGCTAAAAGCATGCAATGGAGGAAGGATAGCATCTTCAACAAATGGTGTTTGGAAAACTGTAAATCCATATGTAACAAATTGAAACTGAATCCCTTTCTCTTGCCATGCACAAAAGTTAACTCAAAATGGATCAATGAGCTTGATATCAAATCAGAGACACAGTGTCTGATAGAAGAAAAATTTGCTTACGATGTGCATACTGTGGGGTCGGGCTCCAAATTCCTCAATAGGACACCCATAGCACAAGAGTTAATAACTAGAATCAACAAATGGGATATAAACTAAAAAGTTTTTTCGCAGCAAAAGAAGCAATAAGAGAGGTAAATAGGGAGCCTACATCCTGGGAAGAAATCTTTACTCCTCACACTTCAGATAGAGCCCTAATATCCAGAGTATACAAAAAACTCAAAAAATTAGACAATAAGATAACAAATAACCCAATCAACAAATGGGCTGAGGACCTCAACAGACACTTATCAGATGAGGACTTACAATCAATCAACAAGTACATGAAAAAATGCTCACCATCTCCAGCAGTCAGAGAAATGCAAATCAAAACCACCCTAAGATACCATCTCACTCCAGTAAGATTGGCAGACATTATGAAGTCAAACAACAACAAGTTCTGGCAAGGATGTGGGGAAAGAGGTACACTTGTACATTGCTGGTGGGACTGCAAATTGGTGCAGCCAATTTGGAAAGCAGTATGGAGATTTCTTGGAAAGCTGGGAATGGAACCACCATTTGACCCAGCTATTCCCCTACTCAGTCTATTCACTAAAGACCTAAAAAGAGCATGCTACAGGGACACTGCTACATTGATGTTCATAGCAGAACAATTCACAACAGGAAGACTGTGAAACCAACTTAGATGCCCTTCAATGAAAGAATGGAGAAAATACTGTGGCATTTATACACAATGGAGTATTACTCTGCATTGAAAAATGAAAAAAATCATAGAATTTGGAGGGAAATGGATGGCATTAGAGCAGATTATGCTAAGTGAAGCTACCCAATCCTTAAAAAACAAATGCCAAATGTCATCTTTGATATACGCAGAGTAACTAAGAACAGAGGAGAGACAAAGAGCATGACAAGATGATTAACATTAAACCGGGATGAGAGGTGGAAAGGAAAGGGAGAGAGAAGGAAAATTGCATGGAATTGGAAGGAGACCCTCAGGGTTATATAAAATTACATACAAGAGAAAGTGAGGGGAAAGGGAAAAATAATACAAGGGGGACAAATTTATTACAGTAGAGGGGGTAGAGAGAGAAGAGGGGAGGGGAGGGGAGGGGGGATAGTAGAGGATAGGAAAGGCAGCAGAATTCAATAGACACTAGTATGGCAATATGTGAATCAATAGATGTGTAAATGATGTGATTCTGTAATCTGTACATGGGGTAAAAATGGGAGTTCATAATGCACTTGAATCAAAGTGTGAAATATGATATAACAACAACTATGTAATGTTTTGAACAATTATAAATAAAAATAAAAAAAAATAAAACTAACTACGGTGAATAATGCATGAAATCCTAATATTTCTACAGTAACTGAACCAGTTTAACATCAATGCAAGTAGATTCCTATGGGACATGATGTGTACTTTGACCTTCATTTTTATTCAACACTGGTACATTACTATTTCATCAGTTTATGCACATCACAGGATATATATTTCATCCACAATTTAGCAAAGTTATAGGCATTTGTTTCACTTTCAATCAATTCCTGCTTTGAACACATGGATTCCTCCATATTTCTTGACTGGTCTTTTCATGAGACTTCCTTCCAAACACATTATTTTCGATTTCCATAAACACTTTTGAAACAAAACTCACACACACTTCATGATAAACAATAACCCTAAGATTACCATTATATGTGTAACTGGTTGGAGTGAAGGATTGTATGTCAATATATGATTTCCTATATATTTTAAGATATCAATTCAATCCATTATTTAAAGTGAAAAAAGTTATATTATTTATTCACACTAAAGTCTATTCATGCATTATCTCTATATTCGTAGACACAGGGTACACCACTTGGTACCCACAATACTAATTTATGTGTCCTCAAATATTGCTCCCAGAAATGGTGGAAGAAATACACATATCATATGATCTACATATATATTTGATCACAATAATTTTCTGGGCACAAAATGCAAAGGTCACACTTATGATTGTACCAAATCCTAAATGGAAAGTGAACATGGCTTACTAAAAACATCCATATCCAGGTTGCCTAATGCTTTCAAATGTCATTCCTATTGGTGACTACATATTTGTTTCTTCCTAAGATTATGTACTCAATCTCAACCCTGTTGAAAATGTCTAATCCTATCACTCACTATATAATTGCCTCATTTCATAATGTCTCTATTGATATTTTCCTTCCTACATATTTTCCCCAGTTAATCATTGTGACTGACTCTTCACATGTGCTGACATTTACATTCACTCTATAACCGAAACCCTATTGCTACAGAAATTTTTGTCCAAATTTTATACTCACTCTTTTTTATAAACCTACCGACTATCTTCCTAATCCCACCGACTATCTCAATTTGAGTGGATGTTCTCTTCTAAAATCAAACATCCAAGGTATAAGGTCCTATGCCATTGATTATCAATTTATCTGAGACATCTGTGTAGAACGTAATTAAAAGCTAAGTATCCCAATCAAGGGCCTAATGCCCTTCTGGGCTTCAAATCTTACCAACATTTCTGTTTTCATACTTATATTTCACCTCTATAATCTTATAAATATCACAGGTTCCCAATACTATTAATCATCCTGCAGGATGATTCGTAATCCAAATTGAACATGTTAATAACCCTAACCATACACTCTTCCCTCAATCTAACGTTACAGAAGAGCAGCGAGAGAGTTCATCTTACAATACAGGAATGTAGGGGATCTGCCTCCTGCTGAGAACCTCAAAGGTCCATGCAGATTTGATCCCTGGAGAAGATTAGGCAGCTATGAAGGACCTGAGAGAGCAAAAGTCATCTTCCATTGCAAACAACCTTTCCAGAATGAAGGGTTTTGTCTGAATAAGCCTCTCTTCTTAATGTAGAGAAGATGGACCATACCAGGCATGTGTGGAGAGCTGTTCCTGGGTGCCTATGGTTGATATACCATTCTAACATATGAAAGTGTCACAGGAAGTAAGGGCTGCCTCCATCTCATAGGACTATTGGAAGCTACTGTTAGGACAAAGTGGTTGCCAAGGCAGTGACCTCATTAAATTCCTGAAGGAAGTAATCTCACCTCACTTCCTTGGTGATGAAACTCTCTGAACTTGGGATCCGGGAAGCCAGGCACGCAGAGCCAGTTTCATTCCCAGTCCCAGTGGTCTCACTTGTTTGGATTTAATAAGGACAGAGTCAGTCTTTCTTCGTACCTACTGATGTGAGGATGGACAAATGTCAGGAAAGCTCTGAAGAGAGGCCTTTCCTGAGAAAGCAGGTAGTGGCTCACAGCTGCCTAGTGACAACTTCACAGATTGGGCCAATGAGACCATATCTGACACAGGACAGGCGATTTTATCAGAACATAGTATGGCCCACCTGTCAGAGGACACTCCTGATAGTCACAGACCTACTTGGGGGAAGGAGCTGCCTTTGTGTGTGTGGGTGTGGGTTTGAGGTTTTGTCTCATGTTCTGAGAATAGGTAGGAAAGGCGGTTTGTTTGTTTTGGAGTGAACTGTTTCTGGTAAGTCGTTTGACAAGGCCAGTGTCTCTTTGTCTGTGTATCCCACTGTGTCCGTGGTTTTAGACATTAGAAAAGAGAATGAATCATTGTATGTGTCCTGACTAGTAGAAAGCTTCCCAAGATTCATCTTGCCCAATTTATGAATGGACTGTGGCTTGACTTATGGGTGGGCAACTCCTACAATCTTGCTAAGGTCCTGTTTTCTTCCTGAATTCTGGCCAATTTCCAGAATAGTCTCATTGTTTTGTGTCCAAAATATGTACCACCTCAAGCTCTGAGACTTGGCCATGTACTGGATTGCTGAAAGGAATGGGAGCATCTAAGAAAACTCAGATATGAGTGTGACCAGAAAATTCTAATGGAGAAACCCTGCTTTGGGCCTTTTGCTTACCAATTGTTCTGTTCCCCTGAATGTCAGAACGTCTTTGCCTCAGGCCACACCTTTGTAGAGTCAAAAGAAATAGTTTTCAAATAGAAATGAATGGGCATCACCTGTGGCTCTTTGCTTAATTGCTTTGGAAAGGGATGTGTCTGAATCAGCTTTTTGGCCCTGTGTGAGGCTGTGGCTTAGATTCTTAGCACCTGATGGATCTAAAGAAAGATCCCATGTGTGCATCCAAAACCAAAATGGACAAAAGAGCATTCATTTTGGATGAAGTCTCTTGCATTCCTCTGTAAGGTTCCTGACCTTCATCAAGTGAGAATAGTGATCATTTGGTTTAAATGTGTTCCTCAAAACCCTGCAGAGGATAGCCCATAAGTGCTTGATTTTTCTCATGACTCCAAATCACATAAAGACTCTAAACCCCACAGTCAGTAGGCCTCAAATTGGAGAAGCAGTGCCATCTTAATGGCCGGCCAATTTGATCACTCCTGGTTCACTGGAAGGATGCCCAGGCCACCCTGATTTTAGGCAAATGAGGGGCAAGGGTGGTTATTTTGGACACTGTCTTGGGCAGCACCCCTCATGGAAACCTCCAGTCAGAGGTTATGATGAGTGGGTATATAGAAAAGATGAGTGACATGTGGGAGTGTTTTGATTTAATTGTGGATATTTGTGTGGCAGTTGGAAGACATAACTGGGTCTACCTGGGCTTGAACTTTGGTGTGATTCCCCTTAGAGACTGAGTTCAGAATCTGACCTCAGAAAAGTATTGCCATGTATTGTGTTGGGATTAAAGAGGCCATGTATGAGAGTCACCCTTGGAAACTGAGATCTAGCCCCAGAGTGCTTTTGCACAGAGCACTGGGAATCTCAGCCAAGGTATCACATGATTTCATTAGAAAGACTTGGCAGCCATATTTGAGAGTCAAAACACACATGGAACTCACATTGTAGACCTCAATGGGCCTGGCTTAATGTGACCTTTTGTCCACTCTTTGAGAAGCCTTGCCTGTGAGGGTTCTTCAGAGCTTTCATTGAAATAATCTTCCTCACCATTTAATGGTTCCTGAAAAAATTGAAACCCACAGTGCTTCCAACTTCATCCTTGTAAAATGTCTAGATAAATACCATGAAATTTTTGAAATTCCCATGACTAGGTTGCACTAGAGAACCTTTGGATGTCCTGCTGCTGATCATGGATGTACCTGACAGTGCCTTGCTTGACTGGGTTTTATGAAAATGATGTACAACAGAGGTCCCAGTAAGTTTCAGCCTCCTAAGAAGTGGGCCTAGAGTTGTGGTGGGCAGGAGTGTGATAAAACTTCTGTGTTGGAGCAATTTGTATCTTCCATTGGCTTAATAATGGCTTGTGGCTTACATGGTGCAGCCAGCAGACCCTTATAAGTAAAGGCATCTGGTTATATGGAGAGGATTCAGGGCGATGTTCAGAATTAGGTTGCTATGGACAAGGATGCAATGGGGCAAGCTTTGAGGGATAGAAGATTGGTTGGTGCATTTTCCTGCAGACCGTGACCCACCACACGTGACAGAACTCCCTCCAGCACTGTGTCCCAGTTGAACTCCTTCTATTTTATGAAGCAAATACCAAACTACCAGTGCAGCAGCAAAAACCCCACAAAAAGTGTAGGAGGGCCAAATGGCTTCACAGTTCAACGGGGAGACACTTAGACCCCAGAGGCCACAGTTTACCTAAAAAGAAAAATATCAGCACTGCTGCCTCATGTTCATTGAAACATCAGAAACAATGTCCTCCAGGTCTCATAGATGCAGACGCAGCTTTGATGGTCTCACTACAAAGGAAGCCAAAACTCCTGACAACAACATATATTTAAGTGCCCTATCTCAAGGCAGTTTCTCAAAAAGTTTTTAGGCCAGCAGAGCTCCATGTTTGTGGAGTGTTTACCCTGTCCCTTGCTTTGGGAAACTCCTCTACCACCTCCAAGGTTGTAAACTCCTGAGCATTTTCCATTCCAGATATGTGTTCACTGATTTTCTAACTCTTCTCCTCTACTTGTGTCTTACTTGGGGTGAAGGTAATGTCAAGGCATTGTTCTGGATGAGAGTGGGAGAATATTTGTGCAGCATATATATGCATACAAATTGGATTCATTTTCCAATTTTCATTTTGAAATATTGAATCCCTGACACTAACCCATACCTACTAGACTCAAACAACTCATCCTAATATGATAGAGAAAAATAACCCAAACCTATAGAAATACAAGCAGTTCATTGGAGGCATGTTGTATAGTTGGACTTGCCTTTTGCATTATATAAGGTAAAAGTTATAAATTTAGTCAATTTTTAATCGAAGAAGTTCTCCATAAGTTTTTAAACTTAAAAAATACGAGAATTCTTGTTTCCCTTTCTCTTTAGCCTATTCACACTTGTATATTTATATGCACATATAGAATCCTAAGAGGTATCACATGTACATTTTGAGGTGGCTGACTTGGCATATACAAACTGTGAGAAGAGTTCACACCTCCTAAACGCTGTTGGAACTGAAAATTCAACCTATAGGGGAGCTTCCTAGTAGAAGAACATTATACATAAATTCATGTTCAGTAAAATAAATATTTTTGCATCTGTGGGTGATTAATATTTACTGATGAATTTCTATTGCCATTTATATTGCTTCTTTTAAATGTCTGTCTGTGTTTTGTGTGTTTGTGTGTGTGTGTGTGTGTGTGTGTGTGTGTGTGTAATATATCTGTACACTCTGCAGATTTTTCAAAATATGAAATATATGTGTCTAATGTAAACTCTCTAAATTCATTCATGTTCATGTATGTGGATTTATAATCAACTTTTCACAAGATTATAATCAGAAATATTCATCCACCTGAAATACATATTTATTTCCTAGTACTGAAAACTAACTTCAGTGAATGGTGCATACAAATCCTAATTATTCTACAGTAACTGACCCAGTCTAACATCAATGCAAGTAGATTCCTATGGGACATGATATGTAATTTGACGTTCATATGTACTCAACACTGGTACATTATTATTTCTTCAGTTTTTGCACATTTTAAGTTATACACTTCATCCACAAGTTCACAAATTTATAGGCATTTGTTTCAACTTTAATCACTTCTTGCTTCAGAACAAATGTATTGGCAGGGTTTCTTGACTGGTTTTTTCATGAGACTTCTTTCCAAACACATTATTTTTTATTTCCATAATCACTTTTGAAGCAAAACTCACACACTCTTCATGATAAACCAAACAATAATATTTCCATTAGATATATAACTGGTTGGAATGAATGATTGTATATCAATATACGATTTCCTGTAATTTTTCAGATATCAATTCAATTCATTATATAAAGTTCAAAAAAGTTATATTTTTTATTCACAGTATGGTCTATTCATGCTTTATCTCTATCTTAATAGACACAGGGTACACCTTTTTGTACCCCCAATTCTAATTTTAAATCTTCAATATATTGCTCCCAGAAATGGTGAAGGAAATACTCATGTCACCTCATTATCACAGTAATATTCTGGACAAAAAATGGAAAGGTCATACTTATGATTGTACCAAAGCCTAAATGGAAAGTGAACATGGATTACTAAAAACATCCATGTCCAGGTTGTCTAATGCTGTCAATTGTCAATCCTATTGGTGACTACATATTTGTTTTTTCCTAATTTATATATTCAAACTCAACCCTGTTGAAAATGTCTAATTCTCTCCCTCACTTTATACTTTGCCTGATTTCGTAATGTTTCCATTGATATCTGCTTTTCTACAGATTTTCCCCAGTTCATCATAGTGACTGTCTCTTCATATGTGCTGATATTTACATTCACTCTATAACCGAAAGTCTATTGCTAAAGAACTTTTGGTCCAAATCCTATACTCATTCTTCTTCCTAAACCTACTGACTCTCTTCCTAATCCTACTGAATATGCCTTTTTGACTGGATATTCTCTTCTAAATTCAATCATCCAATGTACAAGGTCCTATGCCATTGTATATCGAATTATCTGAGACATCTTTGCAGAACATAATTCAAAGCTAAGTATCCCAATCAAGGGCAAAACCCTTCTGGGCTTCAAATCATAACTAGGTTTCTCTTTTCATAATTATATTTCACCTCTATATTCTTGTAAATATTGCAGGTTCCCTATACCATTTTTAATCGAACAGAATCATTCGTAACCCAAATCAAACCTGTTTTTAACCCCAAGTATACACTGTTCCCTCAATCATTTTACAGAAGAGCAGGGACAGAGTGGTTCTTACAATACAGGAAAGTTGGAGACCTTCCTCCTGATGAGAACCTCAAATATCCATGCACAAATGATACCTGGAGAAGTTGTAGGCAGGTATGAAGCACCCAAGAGAGAAAAAGTCATCTTCCATGGCAAACAACCTGGTCAGGATGAAGGGATGTGTCTGAATCTGCCTCTCTATTGTTATTGTAGAGAAGGTGGACCAAACCAGGCCTGAGTGGAGAGCTGTTCCCAGGTGCCAATGGTTGATATACATTCTACCTAATAAAAGTGTCAGAGGAAGTAGGGGCAACCTCCATTTTATGTTAACCTTGGAAGCAACTGTTAGGACAAAGTGGTTGCCAAGGCAGTGACCTCATTCAGTTTCAAAGAATGTGATATCCCTCATTTCCTTGGTGATGGAAATCTCTGAACTTGGTATCCAAGAAGCCAGGCACCCAAGGCAGTCCCAGTCCCAGTCCCAGTGGGCTCACTTGTTTGGATTTACCAAGGACAGAGTCAGTTTTCTTGGTACCTAATGATGTGAGGATGGCCAAATGCCAGGAGAGCTCTGAAGATGGACCTTTCCTGAGAAAACAGGTAGTGGCTAACCACTTTTTCCTGACATCTTCACAGAGTTTGTCAAGGAAACAAGATCTGAGAGAAGACAGGCCATTTCGGGGGAACATAGTATGGCCCACCAGTCAGAGGACACTCCGGATAGTCACAGACCTACTTGGGGGAAGGAGGTGCCTTTGTGGGAGTGGGTGTGGGTTTGTTGTTTTGTCTCATGTTCTAAGAATAGATAGGAAAGGCGGTTTGTTTGGTTTGAAGTGGACAGTTTCTAGTAAGTCATTTGACACGGCGAGTGTTTCTGTTTCTGTGTATCCCACTGTGTCCGTTGTTGTAGACATTAGAAAAGAGAATGCATTAATGGATGTGTCCTGTCAAGTATAAAACTTCCCATAATTCATCCTGCCCAATATATGAATGGACTGCAGCTTGTCTTATCGATGTGCAACACCTGCTATCTTTCTAAGTTGTTGTTTTCTTCCTGAATTCTGGCCACTCTCCAGAATGGGTTCATGGATTTGTGTCCAAAATATGTACCACCTCCAAGCTCTGTGACATGGCCATGTAGAGGATAGCTGAAGAGAATGGCGAGCATCTCAGAAAACTCAGATTTCAGTGTGACCTGGAAAGTCTCAGTGCAGAAACCCCGCTTTGGGCCTTTTGCTTACTTATTGTTGTGTTGCACTGAATGTCAGGAAGGTCTTTGCCTCAGGCCACCCCTTTGTGAAGCCTGAAGAAAACAGTTTTCAAATGGAAATGAATGGGCCTCACCTGTGGCTCTTTGCTTAATTGCTTTGGAAAGGGATGTGTCTTTATCAGCCTCTTGGACCTGTGTGGGGCTGTGACTTAGGTTCTCAGCACCTGATGGATCTTAAGAATGATCCCATGTGAGCTTCCAAAACCAAAATAGCATAAAATATCATTCATTGTGGATGAAGTCTCTTGCCTTCCTCTGTTAGGTTCCTGCACTCCATCAAATGAGAATAGGAAGTCTTTGGGTCAAATGAGTTCTTCAAATCCCTGCAGAGGTGCTTGTGTTTTCGCATGACTCTACATCACCTAAAGAATCGATACCTAAAATCAGTATGCCTGAAATTGGAGAAACACAGAAGTATTAATGGCAGGCTTATTTGTTCACTCCTGGTTCACAGAAACGGTGTCCAGGATACCCTGACTTTAGGCAAATGAGGGGCAAAGGAGCTGATTTTGGACACTGTCTTGGGCTGCGCCCCTCATAGAAACCTCCAGCCAGAAGTTAAGATGATTGACTATATGGAATAAGGTGAGGGCCATGTGGGAGTGTTTTGGTTTTAATGTTGCTCATTTGTGTGGCATTGGAATAAATGATTGGGTCCATGTGGGCTTGAACTCTGTTGTGATTCCCCTTAGAGACTGGGTTTTGGAAGTGAACTCAGGGAAGCATTGACATGAATTTTGTTGGGATTTTAAGACGCCAAGCATGAAAGTCACTCTTGGATACTGAGACCTAGACCCCGGGTGGATTTCCACAGAGGTCTGGGAATCTCAGCAAGGATATTACATTATTTTATTCTTAAAGGAATGGCAGCCATAGTTGAGAGTCAAAACACACATGGACATCACATTGTAGACCTCAATAGGCCTGGCCTAATGTGACCTTTTGTCCACTCTTTGGGAAGCCTTGCCTGTGAGAGTTCTCCAGAGATTTCTTTGAAATGAGCTTCCTCACCATTTAATGTTTGCTGAATGAATTAAAACCCACAGTGCCTCCAACTTCATGCTTGAAAAATGGCTAGATAAATACCATGAAATTTTTGAAATTCCTATGACCAGGTGGCACTGGAGAAACATTGGATGTCCTGTTGCTGATCATGAGTATACCAGACAGTGCCTTGATTTACTGAGTTTCATGAAAATGGTGTAGAACAGAGATGCCAGTATGTTGGAGCCTGCTGAGTAGTGGGTCTAGAGCAGTGGTGGGGAGGTGTTTGATAAAACATCCGTGGTAGGGCCATGTGGATCTACCATTGGATTCCAAATGGCTTGTAACTGACATGGTGCAGCCAGCAGACCCTTATATGTAAAGGCATCTTGTTATATGGAGAGTTAGCAGAGGAAAATTAAGAATCAGGTTGAAATGGACAAGGGGACAATGGGGCAAGCTGTGAGAGATAGAAGCATAGTTGGTGCATTCTCTTGCAGACCCTGACCCACCACACATGACAGAACTCCCTCCAGCACTGTGTCCCAGTTTATCTCCTAGTATTTCGTGAAACAAATACCAAACTCACAGTGCAGTAGCAAAAACACCACAAAAAGAGGAGAAGGAACAAATGGCTTCACAGTCCACACGGGGAGACACTTAGTCCCCAGTGGCCTCAGTTTACCTTCAAAAAGAGGATTCAGCACTGCTTCAGCTTGTTCATTGGAAAATAAGAAACCATGTCCTCCAGGTCACATAGATGCAGACCCAGCTTTGATGGTCTCACTACAAAGGAAGCCAAATCTCATGAAAACAACATATATTTCAAGTGCAGAAGCTCAGAGGCAGTTTCTCAAAAAGTTTTTAGGCCAGCAGAGCTCCATGTTTGAGGAGTGTTGACCCTGTCCCCTAGTTTTGGAAACTCCTTTACCACCTCCAAGTTTGTGAACTCCTGAGCATTTTCCATTCCAGATATGTATTCACTGATTTTGTAACTCTTCTCCTCTAATTTTGTCTTACTTGGGGTGAAGGTAATGTGAAGGCATTTTTCTGGATGAGAGCGGGAGGATATTTGTGCAGCCTATATTTACATACACATTGGATTCATTTTCCAATTTTCCATTCTAAGTACTGAATCCCTGACACTAACCCATACCTAGTAGACTCAGACTATTCATCCTAATATAATGGGGGAAATTAACACAACACAATGGAAATACAAGCACTTCAGAGGAGACATGTTGTATAGTTGGACTCGACATTTGCATTATATAAGGTAGGGGTTATAAATCTAGTCAAATTTTAATTGAAATATTCTCCATGTGTTTTTAAACTTAACAAATATGTGAATTCTTGTTTCCCTCTTCTGTAGCCTCTTCACACATGTATATTTATATGCATATATAGAATCCTACCAGGTATCACACGTACTTTTTTGTGAGGTGGCAGTCTTGGCAGATACAAATTGTGAGAAGTGTTCACTCTTCCTAAATGCTATTGGAAATGAAAATTCAACCTATAAAAGAGCGTCCTAGTAGAACAACTTAATACATAAACTCATGTTCAGTAAAATAAATATTTTTCCCTCTGTGGATGATATATATTTACTGATGAATTCAGATTGGCATTTATATTGGTACTTTTTAATGTCTGTGAGTGTTGTGTGTGTGTATGTGTGTGTGTGTGTGTGTGTGTGTGTGTGTATATATAGATATATAGATATATAGATATATAGATATAGATAGATAGATAGATAGATATAGGTATAGATATAGATATAGATATACTCTCCAAATTTTTCAAAATATAAAATATATGTGTCTAATATACACTCTCTATATCATTCATGTTCATGTATGTGGATTTGTAATCAACTTTTCACAAGATTATAATCAGAAATATTCATCCACCTGAAATACATATTTGTTTTGTAGTACTGAAAACTAACTTCAGTGAAAGGTGCATACAAATCCTAATTAACAACAGTAACTGACCCAGTCTAACATCAATGCAAGTAGACTCCTATGGGACATGAGATGTAATTTGTCATTCATTTGTATTCGACACTGGTACATTATTGTTTCTTCAGTTTTTGCACATCATAGGATATACATTTCATCCACAAGTTCACAAATTAATAGGCATTTGTTTCAACATTAATCACTTCTTGCTTCAGAACACATGTATTGTCAGGGTTTCTTGACTGGTCTTTTCATGAGACTTCTTTCCAAACACATTATTTTGAATTTCCATAATCATTTTGAAGCAAAACTCACACACTCTTCATGATAAACCAAAACACTAATATTTCCATTAGATATATAACTGGTTGGAATGAATGATTGTATATCAATATACAATTTCCTTTTATTTTTCAGATATCAGTTCAATTCATTATTTAAAGTTCAAAAAATTTATATTATTTATTCACAGTATGGTCTATTCGTGGTTTTTCTCTATGTTCATAGAAACAGGGTACACCTATTTGTACCCCCGATTCTAATTTTACATCTTCAATATATTGCTCCCAGAAATGGTGAAAGAAATACTCATGTCACCTCATTATCACAGTAATATTCTGGACAAAAAATGGAAAGGTCACACTTATGATTGTACCAAAGCCTAAATGGAAAGTGAACATGGATTTCTAAAAACATCCATGTCCAGGTTGCCTAATGCTGTCAATTGTCACTCCTATTGGTGACTACATATTTGTTTTTTCCTAATTTATATATTGAACCTCAACCCTGTTGAAAATGTCTAATTCTATCCCTCACTTTATACTTTGCCTGATTTCGTAATGTTTCCATTGATATCTGCTTTTCTACATATTTTCCCCAGTTCAACATAGTGTCTGACTCTTCATATGTGCTGACATTTACATTCACTCTATAACCAAAAGTCTATTGCTAAAGAACTTTTGGTCCAAATCCTATACTCACTCGTCTTCCTAAACCTACCGACTATCTTCCTAATCCTACTGAATATCCCTTTTTGACTGGATGTTCTCTTCTAAATTCAATCATCCAATGTACAAGGTCCTATGCCATTGTATATCAAATTATCTGAGACATCTTTGCAGAACATAATTCAAAGCTAAGTATCCCAATCAAGGGCAAAACCCTTTTGGGCTCCAAATCATACGTAGATTTCTGTTTTCATACTTATATTTCACCTATATATTCTTGTAAATATTGTGGTTCCAAATACCATTATTCATCGCACAGAATCATTCGTCACCAAATCAAACCTGTATTTAACCCCAAGTATACACTGTTTCCTCAATCATTTTACAGAAGTGCAGGGACAGAGTGGTTCTGACAATACAGGAAAGTTGGGGACCTTCCACCTGATGAGAACCTCAAATGTCCATGCACAAATGATACCTGGAGAAGTTGTAGGCAGGTATGAAGCACCTGAGAGAGCAAAAGTCATCTTTTATGGCAAACAACCTGGTCAGCATGAAGGGATGTGTCTGAATCTGCCTCTCTCTTCTTATTGTAGACAAGGTGGACCAAACCAGGCCTGAGTGGAGAGCTGTTCCCAGGTGCCAATGGTTGATATACATTCTACCTAATAAAAGTGTCAAAGGAAGTAGGGGCAACCTCCATCTTATGTTACCCTTGAGGCAACTGTTAGGACAAAGTGGTTGCCAAGGCAGTGACCTCATTCAGTTCCAAAGAATGTGATATCCCTCATTTCCTTGGTGATGGAAATCTCTGAACTTGGTATCCAAGAAGCCAGGCACCCAAGGCAGTCCCAGTCCCAGTCCCAGTGGGCTCACTTGTTTGGATTTACCAAGGACAGAGTCAGTTTTCTTGGTACCTAATGATGTGAGGATGGCCAAATGCCAGGAGAGCTCTGAAGATGGACCTTTCCTGAGAAAACAGGTAGTGGCTAACCACTTTTTCCTGACATCTTCACAGAGTTGGTCAAGGAAACAAGATCTGAGAGAAGACAGGCCATTTCAGGGGAACATAGTATGGCCCACCAGTCAAGGACACTCCGGATTGTCACAGACCTACTTGGGGGAAGGAGGTGCCTTTGTGGGAGTGGGTGTGGGTTTGTTGTTTTGTCTCAGGTTCTGAGAATAGATAGGAAAGGCGGTTTGTTTGGTTTGAAGTGGACAGTTTCTAGTAAGTCATTTGACACGGCGAGTGTTTCTGTTTCTGTGTATCCCACTGTGTCCGTTGTTGTAGACATTAGAAAAGAGAATGCATTAATGGATGTGTCCTGTCTAGTAT
Source organism: Callospermophilus lateralis (assembly GCF_048772815.1). Classification (NCBI taxonomy): domain Eukaryota; kingdom Metazoa; phylum Chordata; class Mammalia; order Rodentia; family Sciuridae; genus Callospermophilus; species Callospermophilus lateralis. The sequence continues at coordinate 120,696 of NW_027513239.1, forward strand.
AAATCTTCCCATAATTCATCCTGCCCAATATATGAATGGACTGCAGCTTGTCTTATCGATGTGCAACACCTGCTATCTTTCTAAGTTGTTGTTTTCTTCCTGAATTCTGGCCACTCTCCAGAATAGGCTCATGGATTTGTGTCCAAAATATGTACCACCTCCAAGCTCTGTGACATGGCCATGTAGAGGATAGCTGAAGAGAATGGCGAGCATCTCAGAAAACTCAGATATCAGTGTGACCAGGAAAGTCTCAGTGCAGAAACCCCGCTTTGGGCCTTTTGCTTACTTATTGTTGTGTTGCACTGAATGTCAGGAAGGTCTTTGCCTCAGGCCACCCCTTTGTGAAGCCTGAAGAAAACAGTTTTCAAATGGAAATGAATGGGCCTCACCTGTGGCTCTTTGCTTAATTGCTTTGGAAAGGGATGTGTCTTTATCAGCCTCTTGGACCTGTGTGTGGCTGTGACTTAGGTTCTCAGCACCTGATGGATCTTAAGAATGATCCCATGTGAGTTTCCAAAACCAAAATAGCATAAAATATCATTCATTGTGGATGAAGTCTCTTGCCTTCCTCTGTTAGGTTCCTGCACTCCATCAATTGAGAATAGGAATTCTTTGGGTCAAATGAGTTCTTCAAAGCACTGCAGAGGTGCTTGTGTTTTCGCATGACTCTAAATCACCAAAAGAATCGATACCTAAAATCAGTATATCTCAAATTGGAGAAACGCAGAAGGATTAAAGGCAGGCTTATTTGTTCACTCCTGGTTCACAGAAACGGTGTCCAGGCTACCCAGACTTTAGGCAAATGAGGGGCAAAGGAGCTGATTTTGGACACTGTCTTGGGCTGCGCCCCTCATGGAAACCTCCAGCCAGAAGTTAAGATGATTGACTATATGGAATAAGGTGAGGGCCATGTGGGAGTGTTTTGGTTTTAATGTTGCTCATTTGTGTGGCATTGGAATAAATGATTGGGTCCACGTGGGCTTGAACTCTGGTGTGATTCCCCTTAGAGACTGGGTTTTGGAAGTGAACTCAGGGAAGCATTGCCATGAATTTTGTTGGGATTTTAAGAGGCCAAGCATGAAAGTCGCTCTTGGAAACTGAGACCTAGGCCCCGGGTGGATTTCCACAGAGGTCTGGGAATCTCAGCAAGGATATTACATGATTTTATCCTTAAAGAAATGGCAGCCATAGTTGAGAGTCAAAACACACATGGACATCACATTGTACACCTCAATGGGCCTGGCCTAATGTGACCTTTTGTCCACTCTTTGGGAAGCCTTGCTGTGAGAGTTCTCCAGAGATTTCATTGAAATGAGCTTCCTCAACATTTAATGTTTGCTGAATGAATTGAAACCCACAGTGCCTCCAACTTCATGCTTGAAAAATGGCTAGATAAATACCATGAAATTTTTGAAATTCCTATGACCAGGTGGCACTGGAGAAACATTGGATGTCCTGTTGCTGATCATGAGTATACCAGACAGTGCCTTGATTTACTGAGTTTCATTAAAATGGTGTAGAACAGAGATGCCAGTATGTTGGAGCCTGCTGAATAGTGGGTCTAGAGCAGTGGTGGGGAGGTGTTTGATAAAACATCCGTGGTAGGGCCATGTGGATCTACCATTGGATTCCAAATGGCTTGTAACTGACATGGTGCAGCCAGCAGACCCTTAAATGTAAAGGCATCTTGTTATATGGAGAGTTAGCAGAGGAAAATTAAGAATCAATTTGATATGGACAAAGGGACAATGGGGCAAGCTGTGAGAGATAGAAGCATAGTTGGTGCATTCTCTTGCAGACCCTGACCCACCACACAAGACAGAACTCCCTCCAGCACTGTGTCCCAGTTTATCTCCTAGTATTTCGTGAAACAAATACCAAACTCACAGTGCAGCAGCAAAAACACCACAAAAAGAGGAGAAGGAACAAATGGATTCACAGTCCACACGGGGAGACACTTAGTCCCCAGTGGCCTCAGTTTACCTACAAAAAGAGGATTCAGCACTGCTTCATCTTGTTCATTGGAAAATAAGAAACCGTGTCCTCCAGGTCACATAGATGCAGACCCAGCTTTGATGGTCTCACTACAAAGGAAGCCAAATCTCATGAAAACAACATATATTTCAAGTGCGGAAGCTCAGAGGCAGTTTCTCAAAAAGTTTTTAGGCCAGCAGAGTTACATGTTTGTGGAGTGTTTAAAATGTCCCTTACTTTTGGAAACTCCTAAACCACCTCCAAGGTTGTGAACTCCTGAGCATTTTCCATTCCAAATATGTATTCACTGATTTTGTAATTCTTCTCCTCTAATTGTGTCTTACTTGGGGTGAAGGAAATGTCAAGGCATTGTTTTGGATGAGAGCGGGAGGATATTTGTGCAGCATATATTTACATACACATTGGATTCATTTTCCAATTTTTCATTCGAAGTACTGAATCCCTGACACTAACCCATACCTAGTAGACTCAGACTATTCATCCTAATATAATGGGGAAAATAAACCCAACACAATAGAAATACAAGCACTTCAGAGGAGACATGTTCTATAGTTGGACTTGACATTTGCATTATATAAGGTAGGAGTTATACATCTAGTCAAATTTTAATTGAAATATTCTCCATGTGTTTTTAAACTTAACAAATATGTGAATACTTGTTTCCAATTTCTGTAGCCTATTCACACATGTATATTTATATGCATATATAGAATCCTACCAGGTATCACACGTACATTTTTGTAAGGTGGATATCTTGGCAGATACAAATTGTGAGAAGTTTTCACTCCTCCTAAATGCTGTTGGAAATGAAATTTCAACCTATAAGAGAGCGTCCTAGAAGAACAACATTATACATAAACTCATGCTCAGTAACATAAATATTTTCGCATCTGTGGATGATATATATTTACTGATGAATTTCGATTGGCATTTATATTGGTACTTTTTAATGTCTGTGAGTGTTGTGTGTGTGTGTGTGTGTGTGTGTGTGTGTGTGTGTATAGATATAGATATAGATATACTCTCCAAAGTTTTCCAAATATGAAATATATGTGTCTAGTACACACTCTATAAATTCATTCATGTTCATGTATGTTGATTTATAATCAAATTTTCACAAGATTATAATCAGAAATATTCATCCACCTGATATACATATTTGTTTCCTAGTACTGACTACTAACTTCAGTGAAGGGTGCATACAAATCCTAATTATTCTACAGTATCTGACCCAGTCTAACATCAATGCAAGTAGACTCCTATGGGACATGAGATGTAATTTGTCATTCATTTGTATTCGAAACTGGTACATTATTGTTTCTTCAGTTTTTGCACATCATAGGATATACATTTCATCCACAAGTTCACAAATTAATAGGCATTTGTTTCAACATTAATCACTTCTTGCTTCAGAACACATGTATTGTCAGGGTTTCTTGACTGGTCTTTTCATGAGACTTCTTTCCAAACACATTATTTTGAATTTCCATAATCATTTTGAAGCAAAACTCACACACTCTTCATGATAAACCAAAACACTAATATTTCCATTAGATATATAACTGGTTGGAATGAATGATTGTATATCAATATACAATTTCCTTTTATTTTTCAGATATCAGTTCAATTCATTATTTAAAGTTCAAAAAATTTATATTATTTATTCACAGTATGGTCTATTCGTGGTTTTTCTCTATGTTCATAGAAACAGGGTACACCCGATTCTAATTTTACATCTTCAATATATTGCTCCCAGAAATGGTGAAAGAAATACTCATGTCACCTCATTATCACAGTAATATTCTGGACAAAAAATGGAAAGGTCACACTTATGATTGTACCAAAGCCTAAATGGAAAGTGAACATGGATTTCTAAAAACATCCATGTCCAGGTTGCCTAATGCTGTCAATTGTCACTCCTATTGGTGACTACATATTTGTTTTTTCCTAATTTATATATTGAAACTCAACCCTGTTGAAAATGTCTAATTCTATCCCTCACTTTATACTTTGCCTGATTTCGTAATGTTTCCATTGATATCTGCTTTTCTACATATTTTCCCCAGTTCAACATAGTGACTGACTCTTCATATGTGCTGACATTTACATTCACTCTATCACCAAAAGTCTATTGCTAAAGAACTTTTGGTCCAAATCCTATACTCACTCGTCTTCCTAAACCTACCGACTATCTTCCTAATCCTACTGAATATCCCTTTTTGACTGGATGTTCTCTTCTAAATTCAATCATCCAATGTACAAGGTCCTAGGCCATTGTATATCAAATTATCTGAGACATCTTTGCAGAACATAATTCAAAGCTAAGTATCCCAATCAAGGGCAAAACCCTTCTGGGCTTCAAAGCATACCTGGATTTCTTTTTTCATACTTATATTTCACCTCTATATTCTTGTAAATATTGCAGGTTCCCAATCCCATTATTCATCGCACAGAATCATTCGTCACCAAATCAAACCTGTTTTTAACCCCAAGTATACACTGTTCCCTCAATCATTTTACAGAAGAGCAGGGACAGAGGGGTTCTTACAATACAGGAAAGTTGGGGATCTTCCACCAGATGAGAACCTCAAATGTCCATGCACAAATGATACCTGGAGAAGTTGTAGGCAGGTATGAAGCACCTGAGAGAGCAAAAGTCATCTTCCATGGCAAACAACCTGGTCAGGATGAAGGGATGTGTCTGAATCTGCCTCTCTCTTCTTATTGTAGACAAGGTGGAACAATCCAGGCCTGAGTGGAGAGCTGTTCCCGGGTGCCAATGGTTGATATACATTCTACCTTATGGAAGTGTCACAGGAAGTAGGGGAAACCTCCATCTTATGTAACCCTTGGAAGCAACTGTTAGGACAAAGTGGTTGCCAAGGCAGTGACCTCATTCAGTTCCAAAGAATGTGACATACCTCATTTCCTTGGTGATGGAACTCTCTGAACTTGGTATCCAAGAAGCCAGGCACCCAGAGGCAGTCCCAGTCCCAGGCCCAGTGGGCTCACTTGTTTGGATTTACCAAGGACAGAGTCAGTTTTCTTGGTACCTAATGATGTGAGGATAGCCAAATGCCAGGAGAGCTCTGAAGATGGACCTTTCCTGAGAAAACAGGTAGTGGCTAACCACTTTTTCCTGACATCTTCACAGAGTTGGCCAAGGAAACAAGATCTGAGAGAAGACAGGCCATTTCGGGGGAACATAGTATGGCCCACCAGTCAGAGGACACTCCGGATAGTCACAGACCTACTTGGGGGAAGGAGGTGCCTTTGTGGGAGTGGGTGTGGGTTTGTTGTTTTTTCTCATGTTCTGAGAATAGATCGAAAAGGCCGTTTGTTTGGTTTGGAGCAGACAGTTTCTAGTAAGTCATTTGACAAGGCGAGTGTTTCACTTTAGGTGTATCCCACTGTGTCCGTTGTTGTAGACATTAGAAAAGAGAATGCATTAATGGATGTGTCCTGTCTAGTATAAATCTTCCCTATAATTCATCCTGCCCAATATATAAATGGACTGCAGCTTGTCTTATCGATGTGCAACACCTGCTATCTTTCTAAGTTGTTGTTTTCTTCCTGAATTCTGGCCACTCTCCAGAATGGGTTCAGGGATTTGTGTCCAAAATATGTACCACCTCCAAGCTCTGTGACATGGCCATGTAAAGGATAGTTGAAGAGAATGGCGAGCATCTCAGAAAACTCAGATATCAGTGTGACCAGGAAAGTCTCAGTGCAGAAACACTACTTTGGGCTTTTTGCTTACTTATTGTTGTGTTGCACTGAATGTCAGGAAGGTCTTCGCCTCAGGCCACCCCTTTGTGAAGCCTGAAGAAAACAGTTTTCAAATGGAAATGAATGGGCCTCACCTGTGGTTCTTAGCTTAATTGCTTTGGAAAGGGATGTGTCTTTATCAGCCTCTTGGTCCTGTGTGTGGCTGTGACTTAGATTCTCAGCACCTGATGCATCTTAAGAATGATCCCATGTGAGCTTCCAAAACCAAAATGGCAAAAAATATCATTCTTTGTGGATGAAGACTCTTGCCTTCCTCTGTTAGGTTCCTGCACTCCAACAAATGAGAATAGGGATTCTTTGGATCAAATGAGTTCTTAAAGCCCTGCAGAGGTGCTTGTGTTTTCGCATGACTCTAAATCACCTAAAGAATCCATACCTAAAATCAGTAGGCCTCAAATTGGAGAAACACAGAAGTATTAACGGCAGACTTATTTGTTCACTCCTGGTTCACAGCAACGGTGTCCAGGCTACCCTGACTTTAGGCAAATGAGGGGCAAACGAGCTGATTTTGGACACTGTCTTGGGCTGCGTCCCTCATGGAAACCTCCAGCCAGATTTTAAGATGATTTACTATATGGAATAAGGTGAGGGCCATGTGGGAGTGTTTTGGTTTTAATGTTGGTCATTTGTGTGGCATTGGAAAAAATGACTGGGTCCACGTGGGCTTGAACTCTGGTGTGATTCTCCTTAGACACTGGGTTTTGGAACTGAACTCAGAGAAGCATTGCCATGAATTTTGTTGGGATTTTAAGAGGCCACGCATGAAAGTCGCTCTTGGAAACTGAGACCTAGGCCCCGGGTAGATTTCCACAGAGGCCTGGGAATCTCAGCAAGGATATCACATGATTTTATTCTTAAAGAAATGGCAGCCATAATTGAGAGTCAAAACACACATGGACCTCACATTGTTGACCTCAATGGGCCTGGCCTAATGTGACCTTTTGTCCATTCTTTGGGAAGCCTTGCCTGTGACAGTTCTCCAGAGATTTCATTGAAATGAGCTTCCTAACCATTTAATGTTTGCCTAATGAATTGAAACCCACAGTGCCTCCAACTTCATGCTTGAAAAATGGCTAGATAAATACCATGAAATTTTTGAAATTCCTATGACCAGGTGGCACTGGAGAAACATTGGATGTCCTATTGCTGATCATGAGTATACCAGACAGTGCCTTGATTTACTGAGTTCCATGAAAATGGTGTAGAACAGAGATGCCAGTAATTTGGAGCCTGCTGAGTAGTGGGTCTAGAGCAGTGGTGGGGAGGCGTTTGATAAAACATCCGTGGTAGGACCATGTGCATCTACCATTGGATTCCAAATGGCTTGTAACTGACATGGTGCTGCCAGCAGACCCTTATATGTAAAGGCATCTTGTTATATGGAGAGTTTTAAGAGGAAAATTAAGAATCAGGTTGATATGGGCAAGGGGGCAATGGGGCAAGCTGTGAGAGATAGAAGCCTAGTTGGTGCATTCTCTTGCAGACCCTGACCCACCACACGTGACAGAACTCCCTCCAGCACTGTGTCCCAGTTTAGCTGCTAGCATTTCGTGAAACAAATACCAAACTCACAGTGCAGCAGCCTAAACACCACAAAAAGTGGAGGAGGACCAAATGGCTTCACAGTCCACACGGGGAGACGGGGAGACACTTAGTCCCCAGTGGCCTCAGTTTACCTATAAAGAGAGGATTCAGCACTGCTTCATCTTGTTCATTGGAAAATAAGAAACCATGTCCTCCAGGTCACATAGATGCAGACCCAGCTTTGATGGTCTCACTACAAAGGAAGCCAAATCTCATGAAAACAACATATATTTCAAGTGCGGAAGCTCAGAGGCAGTTTCTCAAAAAGTTTTTAGGCCAGCAGAGTTACATGTTTGTGGAGTGTTTACCATGCCCCTTACTTTTGGAAACTCCTAAACCACCTCCAAGGTTGTGAACTCCTGAGCATTTTCCATTCCAGATATGTATTCACTGATTGTGTAACTCTTCTCCTCTAATTGTGTCTTACTTGGGGTGAAGGTAATGTCAAGGCATTGTTTTGGATGAGAGCGGGAGGATATTTGTGCAGCATATATTTACATACACATTGGATTCATTTTCCAATTTTTTATTCGAAGTACTGAATCCCTGACACTAACCCATACCTAGTAGACTCAGACTATTCATCTTAATATAATGGGGAAAATTAACCCAACACAATAGAAATACAAGCACTTCAGAGGAGACATGTTCTATAGTTGGACTTGACATTTGCATCATATAAGGTAGGAGTTATACATCTAATCAAATTTTAATTGAAATATTCTCCATGTGTTTTTAAACTTAACAAATATGTGAATACTTGTTTCCAATTTCTGTAGCCTATTCACACATGTATATTTATATGCATATATAGAATCCTACCAGGTATCACACGTACATTTTTGTAAGGTGGATGTCTTGGCAGATACAAATTGTGAGAAGTGTTCACTCCTCCTAAATGCTGTTGGAAATGAAAATTCAACCTATAAGAGAGCGTCCTAGAAGAACAACATTATACATAAACTCATGTTCAGTAACATAAATATTTTTGCATCTGTGGATGATATATATTTACTGATGAATTTCGATTGGCATTTATATTGGTACTTTTTAATGTCTGTGAGTGTTGTGTGTGTGTGTGTGTGTGTGTGTGTGTGTGTGTGTATAGATATAGATATAGATATACTCTCCAAAGTTTTCCAAATATGAAATATATGTGTCTAGTGTACACTCTCTAAATTCATTCATGTTCATGTATGTTGATTTATAATCAGCTTTTCACAAGATTATAATCAGAAATATTCATCCACCTGAAACACATATTTGTTTCCTAGTACTGACTACTAACTTCAGTGAAGGGTGCATACAAATCCTAATTATTCTACAGTATCTGACCCAGTCTAACATCAATGCAAGTAGACTGCTATGGGACATGATATGTAATTTGTCATTCATTTGTATTCGACACTGGTACATTATTGTTTCTTCAGTTTTTGCACATCATAGGATATACATTTCATCCACAAGTTCACAAATTAATAGGCATTTGTTTCAACATTAATCACTTCTTGCTTCAGAACACATGTATTGTCAGGGTTTCTTGACTGGTCTTTTCATGAGACTTCTTTCCAAACACATTATTTTGAATTTCCATAATCATTTTGAAGCAAAACTCACACACTCTTCATGATAAACCAAAACACTAATATTTCCATTAGATATATAACTGGTTGGAATGAATGATTGTATATCAATATACAATTTCCTTTTATTTTTCAGATATCAGTTCAATTCATTATTTAAAGTTCAAAAAAGTTATATTATTTATTCACAGTATGGTCTATTCGTGGTTTTTCTCTATGTTCATAGAAACAGGGTACACCTATTTGTACCCCCGATTCTAATTTTACATCTTCAATATATTGCTCCCAGAAATGGTGAAAGAAATACTCATGTCACCTCATTATCACAGTAATATTCTGGACAAAAAATGGAAAGGTCACACTTATGATTGTACCAAAGCCTAAATGGAAAGTGAACATGGATTTCTAAAAACATCCATGTCCAGGTTGCCTAATGCTGTCAATTGTCACTCCTATTGGTGACTACATATTTGTTTTTTCCTAATTTATATATTGAAACTCAACCCTGTTGAAAATGTCTAATTCTATCCCTCACTTTATACTTTGCCTGATTTCGTAATGTTTCCATTGATATCTGCTTTTCTACATATTTTCCCCAGTTCAACATAGTGACTGACTCTTCATATGTGCTGACATTTACATTCACTCTATCACCAAAAGTCTATTGCTAAAGAACTTTTGGTCCAAATCCTATACTCACTCGTCTTCCTAAACCTACCGACTATCTTCCTAATCCTACTGAATATCCCTTTTTGACTGGATGTTCTCTTCTAAATTCAATAATCCAATGTACAAGGTCCTAGGCCATTGTATATCAAATTATCTGAGACATCTTTGCAGAACATAATTCAAAGCTAAGTATCCCAATCAAGGGCAAAACCCTTCTGGGCTTCAAATCATACGTAGATTTCTGTTTTCATACTTATATTTCACCTCTATATTCTTGTAAATATTGCAGGTTCCAAATACCATTATTCATCGCACAGAATCATTCGTCACCAAATCAAACCTGTTTTTAACCCCAAGTATACACTGTTTCCTCAATCATTTTACAGAAGTGCAGGGACAGAGTGGTTCTGACAATACAGGAAAGTTGGGGATCTTCCACCAGATGAGAACCTCAAATGTCCATGCACAAATGATACCTGGAGAAGTTGTAGGCAGGTATGAAGCACCTGAGAGAGCAAAAGTCATCTTCCATGGCAAACAACCTGGTCAGGATGAAGGGATGTGTCTGAATCTGCCTCTCTCTTCTAATTGTAGACAAGGTGGAACAATCCAGGCCTGAGTGGAGAGCTGTTCCCGGGTGCCAATGGTTGATATACATTCTACCTTATGAAAGTGTCACAGGAAGTAGGGGAAACCTCCATCTTATGTTACCCTTGGAAGCAACTGTTAGGACAAAGTGTTTGCCAAGGCAGTGACCTCATTCAGTTCCAAAGAATGTGACATACCTCATTTCCTTGGTGAAGGAAATCTCTGAACTTGGTATCCAAGAAGCCAGGCACCCAGAGGCAGTCCCAGTCCCAGGCCCAGTGGGCTCACTTGTTTGGATTTACCAAGGACAGAGTCAGTTTTCTTGGTACCTAATGATGTGAGGATGGCCAAATGCCAGGAGAGCTCTGAAGATGGACCTTTCCTGAGAAAACAGGTAGTGGCTAACCACTTTTTCCTGACATCTTCACAGAGTTGGCCAAGGAAACAAGATCTGAGAGAAGACAGGCCATTTCGGGGGAACATAGTATGGCCCACCAGTCAGAGGACACTCCGGATAGTCACAGACCTACTTGGGGGAAGGAGGTGCCTTTGTGGGAGTGGGTGTGGGTTTGTTGTTTTTTCTCATGTTCTGAGAATAGATCGAAAAGGCCGTTTGTTTGGTTTGGAGCAGACAGTTTCTAGTAAGTCATTTGACAAGGCGAGTGTTTCACTTTAGGTGTATCCCACTGTGTCCGTTGTTGTAGACATTAGAAAAGAGAATGCATTAATGGATGTGTCCTGTCTAGTATAAATCTTCCCTATAATTCATCCTGCCCAATATATAAATGGACTGCAGCTTGTCTTATCGATGTGCAACACCTGCTATCTTTCTAAGTTGTTGTTTTCTTCCTGAATTCTGGCCACTCTCCAGAATGGGTTCAGGGATTTGTGTCCAAAATATGTACCACCTCCAAGCTCTGTGACATGGCCATGTAAAGGATAGTTGAAGAGAATGGCGAGCATCTCAGAAAACTCAGATATCAGTGTGACCAGGAAAGTCTCAGTGCAGAAACACTACTTTGGGCTTTTTGCTTACTTATTGTTGTGTTGCACTGAATGTCAGGAAGGTCTTCGCCTCAGGCCACCCCTTTGTGAAGCCTGAAGAAAACAGTTTTCAAATGGAAATGAATGGGCCTCACCTGTGGTTCTTAGCTTAATTGCTTTGGAAAGGGATGTGTCTTTATCAGCCTCTTGGTCCTGTGTGTGGCTGTGACTTAGATTCTCAGCACCTGATGCATCTTAAGAATGATCCCATGTGAGCTTCCAAAACCAAAATGGCAAAAAATATCATTCATTGTGGATGAAGACTCTTGCCTTCCTCTGTTAGGTTCCTGCACTCCAACAAATGAGAATAGGGATTCTTTGGATCAAATGAGTTCTTAAAGCCCTGCAGAGGTGCTTGTGTTTTCGCATGACTCTAAATCACCTAAAGAATCCATACCTAAAATCAGTAGGCCTCAAATTGGAGAAACACAGAAGTATTAACGGCAGGCTTATTTGTTCACTCCTGGTTCACAGCAACGGTGTCCAGGCTACCCTGACTTTAGGCAAATGAGGGGCAAACGAGCTGATTTTGGACACTGTCATGGGCTGCGTCCCTCATGGAAACCTCCAGCCAGAGGTTAAGATGATTTACTATATGGAATAAGGTGAGGGCCATGTGGGAGTGTTTTGGTTTTAATGTTGGTCATTTGTGTGGCATTGGAAAAAATGACTGGGTCCACGTGGGCTTGAACTCTGGTGTGATTCTCCTTAGACACTGGGTTTTGGAACTGAACTCAGAGAAGCATTGCCATGAATTTTGTTGGGATTTTAAGAGGCCACGCATGAAAGTCGCTCTTGGAAACTGAGACCTAGGCCCCGGGTAGATTTCCACAGAGGCCTGGGAATCTCAGCAAGGATATCACATGATTTTATTCTTAAAGAAATGGCAGCCATAATTGAGAGTCAAAACACACATGGACCTCACATTGTTGACCTCAATGGGCCTGGCCTAATGTGACCTTTTGTCCATTCTTTGGGAAGCCTTGCCTGTGACAGTTCTCCAGAGATTTCATTGAAATGAGCTTCCTAACCTTTTAATGTTTGCCTAATGAATTGAAACCCACAGTGCCTCCAACTTCATGCTTGAAAAATGGCTAGATAAATACCATGAAATTTTTGAAATTCCTATGACCAGGTGGCACTGGAGAAACATTGGATGTCCTATTGCTGATCATGAGTATACCAGACAGTGCCTTGATTTACTGAGTTCCATGAAAATGGTGTAGAACAGAGATGCCAGTAATTTGGAGCCTGCTGAGTAGTGGGTCTAGAGCAGTGGTGGGGAGGCGTTTGATAAAACATCCGTGGTAGGACCATGTGCATCTACCATTGGATTCCAAATGGCTTGTAACTGACATGGTGCTGCCAGCAGACCCTTATATGTAAAGGCATCTTGTTATATGGAGAGTTTTAAGAGGAAAATTAAGAATCAGGTTGATATGGGCAAGGGGGCAATGGGGCAAGCTGTGAGAGATAGAAGCCTAGTTGGTGCATTCTCTTGCAGACCCTGACCCACCACACGTGACAGAACTCCCTCCAGAACTGTGTCCCAGTTTAGCTGCTAGCATTTCGTGAAACAAATACCAAACTCACAGTGCAGCAGCCTAAACACCACAAAAAGTGGAGGAGGACCAAATGGCTTCACAGTCCACACGGGGAGACGGGGAGACACTTAGTCCCCAGTGGCCTCAGTTTACCTATAAAGAGAGGATTCAGCACTGCTTCATCTTGTTCATTGGAAAATAAGAAACCATGTCCTCCAGGTCACATAGATGCAGACCCAGCTTTGATGGTCTCACTACAAAGGAAGCCAAATCTCATGAAAACAACATATATTTCAAGTGCGGAAGCTCAGAGGCAGTTTCTCAAAAAGTTTTTAGGCCAGCAGAGTTACATGTTTGTGGAGTGTTTACCATGCCCCTTACTTTTGGAAACTCCTAAACCACCTCCAAGGTTGTGAACTCCTGAGCATTTTCCATTCCAGATATGTATTCACTGATTGTGTAACTCTTCTCCTCTAATTGTGTCTTACTTGGGGTGAAGGTAATGTCAAGGCATTGTTTTGGATGAGAGCGGGAGGATATTTGTGCAGCATATATTTACATACACATTGGATTCATTTTCCAATTTTTTATTCGAAGTACTGAATCCCTGACACTAACCCATACCTAGTAGACTCAGACTATTCATTCTAATATAATGGGGAAAATTAACCCAACACAATAGAAATACAAGCACTTCAGAGGAGACATGTTCTATAGTTGGACTTGACATTTGCATCATATAAGGTAGGAGTTATACATCTAATCAAATTTTAATTGAAATATTCTCCATGTGTTTTTAAACTTAACAAATATGTGAATACTTGTTTCCAATTTCTGTAGCCTATTCACACATGTATATTTATATGCATATATAGAATCCTACCAGGTATCACACGTACATTTTTGTAAGGTGGATGTCTTGGCAGATACAAATTGTGAGAAGTGTTCACTCCTCCTAAATGCTGTTGGAAATGAAAATTCAACCTATAAGAGAGCGTCCTAGAAGAACAACATTATACATAAACTCATGTTCAGTAACATAAATATTTTTGCATCTGTGGATGATATATATTTACTGATGAATTTCGATTGGCATTTATATTGGTACTTTTTAATGTCTGTGAGTGTTGTGTGTGTGTGTGTGTGTGTGTGTGTGTGTGTGTGTGTGTATAGATATAGATATAGATATACTCTCCAAAGTTTTCCAAATATGAAATATATGTGTCTAGTGTACACTCTCTAAATTCATTCATGTTCATGTATGTTGATTTATAATCAGCTTTTCACAAGATTATAATCAGAAATATTCATCCACCTGAAACACATATTTGTTTCCTAGTACTGACTACTAACTTCAGTGAAGGGTGCATACAAATCCTAATTATTCTACAGTATCTGACCCAGTCTAACATCAATGCAAGTAGACTGCTATGGGACATGATATGTAATTTGTCATTCATTTGTATTCGACACTGGTACATTATTGTTTCTTCAGTTTTTGCACATCATAGGATATACATTTCATCCACAAGTTCACAAATTAATAGGCATTTGTTTCAACATTAATCACTTCTTGCTTCAGAACACATGTATTGTCAGGGTTTCTTGACTGGTCTTTTCATGAGACTTCTTTCCAAACACATTATTTTGAATTTCCATAATCATTTTGAAGCAAAACTCACACACTCTTCATGATAAACCAAAACACTAATATTTCCATTAGATATATAACTGGTTGGAATGAATGATTGTATATCAATATACAATTTCCTTTTACTTTTCAGATATCAGTTCAATTCATTATTTAAAGTTCAAAAAAGTTATATTATTTATTCACAGTATGGTCTATTCGTGGTTTTTCTCTATGTTCATAGAAACAGGGTACACCTATTTGTACCCCCGATTCTAATTTTACATCTTCAATATATTGCTCCCAGAAATGGTGAAAGAAATACTCATGTCACCTCATTATCACAGTAATATTCTGGACAAAAAATGGAAAGGTCACACTTATGATTGTACCAAAGCCTAAATGGAAAGTGAACATGGATTTCTAAAAACATCCATGTCCAGGTTGCCTAATGCTGTCAATTGTCACTCCTATTGGTGACTACATATTTGTTTTTTCCTAATTTATATATTGAAACTCAACCCTGTTGAAAATGTCTAATTCTATCCCTCACTTTATACTTTGCCTGATTTCGTAATGTTTCCATTGATATCTGCTTTTCTACATATTTTCCCCAGTTCAACATAGTGACTGACTCTTCATATGTGCTGACATTTACATTCACTCTATCACCAAAAGTCTATTGCTAAAGAACTTTTGGTCCAAATCCTATACTCACTCGTCTTCCTAAACCTACCGACTATCTTCCTAATCCTACTGAATATCCCTTTTTGACTGGATGTTCTCTTCTAAATTCAATCATCCAATGTACAAGGTCCTATGCCATTGTATATCAAATTATCTGAGACATCTTTGCAGAACATAATTCAAAGCTAAGTATCCCAATCAAGGGCAAAACCCTTCTGGGCTTCAAAGCATACCTGGATTTCTTTTTTCATACTTATATTTCACCTCTATATTCTTGTAAATATTGCAGGTTCCCAATCCCATTATTCATCGCACAGAATCATTCGTCACCAAATCAAACCTGTTTTTAACCCCAAGTATACACTCTTCCCTCAATCATTTTACAGAAGAGCAGGGACAGAGGGGTTCTTACAATACAGGAAATTTGGGGATCTTCCACCAGATGAGAACCTCAAATGTCCATGCACAAATGATACCTGGAGAAGTTGTAGGCAGGTATGAAGCACCTGAGAGAGCAAAAGTCATCTTCCATGGCAAACAACCTGGTCAGGATGAAGGGATGTGTCTGAATCTGCCTCTCTCTTCTTATTGTAGACAAGGTGGAACAATCCAGGCCTGAGTGGAGAGCTGTTCCTGGGTGCCAATGGTTGATATACATTCTACCTTATGGAAGTGTCACAGGAAGTAGGGGAAACCTCCATCTTATGTAACCCTTGGAAGCAACTGTTAGGACAAAGTGGTTGCCAAGGCAGTGACCTCATTCAGTTCCAAAGAATGTGACATACCTCATTTCCTTGGTGATGGAACTCTCTGAACTTGGTATCCAAGAAGCCAGGCACCCAGAGGCAGTCCCAGTCCCAGGCCCAGTGGGCTCACTTGTTTGGATTTACCAAGGACAGAGTCAGTTTTCTTGGTACCTAATGATGTGAGGATGGCCAAATGCCAGGAGAGCTCTGAAGATGGACCTTTCCTGAGAAATCAGGTAGTGGCTAACCACTTTTTCCTGACATCTTCACAGAGTTGTTCAAAGAAACATGATCTGAGAGAAGACAGGCCATGTCGGGGGAACATAGTATGGCCCACCAGTCAGAGGATACTTTGGATAGTCAAAGACCTTTTTGGGGGCAGGAGGTGCCTTTGTGGGAGTGGGTGTGGGTTTGTTGTTTTTTCTCATGTTCTGAGAATAGATAGGAAAGGCGGTTTGTTTGGTTTGGAGTGGACAGTTTCTAGTAAGTCATTTGACAAGGCGAGTGTTTCTGTTTCTGTGTATCCCACTGTGTCCGTTGTTGTAGACATTACAAAAGAGAATGCATTAATGGATGTGTCCTGTCTAGTATAAATCTTCCCTATAATTCATCCTGCCCAATATATGAATGGACTGCAGCTTGTCTTATCGATGTGCAACACCTGCTATCTTTCTAAGTTGTTGTTTTCTTCCTGAATTCTGGCCACTCTCCAGAATGGGCTCAGGGATTTGTGTCCAAAATATGTACCACCTCCAAGCTCTGTGACATGGCCATGTAAAGGATAGTTGAAGAGAATGGCGAGCATCTCAGAAAACTCAGATATCAGTGTGACCAGGAAAGTCACAGTGCAGAAACACTGCTTTGGGCTTTTTGCTTACTTATTGTTGTGTTGCACTGAATGTCAGGAAGGTCTTTGCCTCAGGCCACCCCTTTGTGAAGCCTGAAGAAAACAGTTTTCAAATGGAAATGAATGGGCCTCACCTGTGGTTCTTAGCTTAATTGCTTTGGAAAGGGATGTGTCTTTATCAGCCTCTTGGTCCTGTGTGTGGCTGTGACTTAGATTCTCAGCACCTGATGGATCTTAAGAATGATCCCATGTGAGCTTCCAAAACCAAAATGGCAAAAAATATCATTCATTTTGGATGAAGACTCTTGCCTTCCTCTGTTAGGTTCCTGCACTCCAACAAATGAGAATAGGGATTCTGTGAGTCAAATGAGTTCTTCAAAGCCCTGCAGAGGTGCTTGTGTTTTCGCATGACTCTAAATCACCTAAAGAATCGATACCTAAAATCAGTAGCCCTCAAATTGGAGAAACACAGAAGTATTAACGGCAGGCTTATTTGTTCACTCCTGGTTCACAGCAACGGTGTCCAGGCTACCCTGACTTTAGGCAAATGAGGGGCAAACGAGCTGATTTTGGACACTGTCTTGGGCTGCTCCCCTCATGGAAACCTCCAGCCAGAGTTTAAGATGATTGACTATATGGAATAAGGTGTGGGCCATGTGGGAGTGTTTTGGTTTTAATGTTGGTCATTTGTGTGGCATTGGAAAAAGTGACTGTTTCCACGTGGGCTGGAACTCTGGTGTGATTCCCCTTAAACACTGGGTTTTGGATCTGAACTCAGAGAAGCATTGCTATGAATTTTGTTGGGATTTTAAGAGGCCATGCATGAAAGTCGCTCTTGGAAACTGAGACCTAGGCCCCGGGTAGATTTCCACAGAGGCCTGGGATCTCAGCAAGGATATCACATGATTTTATTCTTAAAGAAATGGCATCCATAGTTGAGAGTCAAAACACACATGGACCTCACATTGTAGACCTCAATGGGCCTGGCCTAATGTGACCTTTTGTCCATTCTTTGGGAAGCCTTGCCTGTGACAGTTCTCCAGAGATTTCATTGAAAATAGCTTCCTCACCATTTAATGTTTGCTGAATGAATTGAAACCCACAGTGCCTCCAACTTCATGCTTGAAAAATGGCTAGATAAATACCATGAAATTTTTGAAATTCCTATGACCAGGTGGCACTGGAGAAACATTGGATGTCCTATTGCTGATCATGAGTATACCAGACAGTGCCTTGATTTACTGAGTTTCATGAAAATGGTGTAGAACAGAGATGCCAGTAAGTTGGAGCCTGCTGAGTAGTGGGTCTAGAGCAGTGGTGGGGAGGCGTTTGATAAAACATCCGTGGTAGGACCATGTGCATCTACCATTGGATTCCAAATGGCTTGTAACTGACATGGTGCTGCCAGCAGACCCTTATATGTAAAGGCATCTTGTTATATGGAGAGTTTTAAGAGGAAAATTAAGAATCAGGTTGATATGGACAAGGGGGCAATGGGGCAAGCTGTGAGGATAGAAGCGTAGTTGGTGCATTCTCTTGCAGACCCTGACCCACCACACGTGACAGAACTCCCTCCAGCACTGTGTCCCAGTTTAGCTGCTAGCATTTCGTGAAACAAATACCAAACTCACAGTGCAGCAGCCTAAACACCACAAAAAGTGGAGGAGGACCAAATGGCTTCACAATCCACACGGGGAGACGGGGAGACACTTAGTCCCCAGTGGCCTCAGTTTACCTATAAAGAGAGGATTCAGCACTGCTTCATCTTGTTCATTGGAAAATAAGAAACCATGTCCTCCAGGTCACATAGATGCAGACCCAGCTTTGATGGTCTCACTACAAAGGAAGCCAAATCTCATGAAAACAACATATTTTTCAAGTGCGGAAGCACAGAGGCAGTTTCTCAAAAAGTTTTTAGGCCAGCAGAGTTACATGTTTGTGGAGTGTTTACCATGTCCCTTACTTTTGGAAACTCCTAAACCACCTCCAAGGTTGTGAACTCCTGAGCATTTTCCATTCCAGATATGTATTCACTGATTGTGTAACTCTTCTCCTCTAATTGTGTCTTACTTGGGGTGAAGGTAATGTCAAGGCATTGTTTTGGATGAGAGCGGGAGGATATTTGTGCAGCATATATTTACATACACATTGGATTCATTTTCCAATTTTTCATTCGAAGTACTGAATCCCTGACACTAACCCATACCTAGTAGACTCAGACTATTCATCCTAATATAATGGGGAAAATTAACCCAACACAATAGAAATACAAGCACTTCAGAGGAGACATGTTCTATAGTTGGACTTGACATTTGCATTATATAAGGTAGGAGTTATACATCTAGTCAAATTTTAATTGAAATATTCTCCATGTGTTTTTAAACTTAACAAATATGTGAATACTTGTTTCCAATTTCTGTAGCCTATTCACACATGTATATTTATATGCATATATAGAATCCTACCAGGTATCACACGTACATTTTTGTAAGGTGGATGTCTTGGCAGATACAAATTGTGAGAATTGTTCACTCCTCCTAAATTCTCCTGGAAATGAAAATTCAACCTATAAGAGAGCGTCCTAGAAGAACAACATTATACATAAACTCATGTTCAGTAACATAAATATTTTTGCATCTGTGGATGATGTATATTTACTGATGAATTTCAATTAGCATTTATATTGGTACTTTTTAATGTCTGTGATTGTTATGTGTGTGTGTGTGTGTGTGTGTGTGTGTATAGATATAGATATACTCTCCAAAGTTTTCCAAATATGAAATATATGTGTCTAGTATACACTCTCTAAATTCATTCATGTTCATGTATGTTGATTTATAATCAACTTTTCACAAGATTATAATCAGAAATATTCATCCACCTGAAATACATATTTGTTTCCTAGTACTGACTACTAACTTCAGTGAAGGGTGCATACAAATCCTAATTATTCTACAGTATCTGACCCAGTCTAACATCAATGCAAGTAGACTGCTATGGGACATGATATGTAATTTGTCATTTATTTGTATTCGACACTGGTACATTATTGTTTCTTCAGTTTTTGCACATCATAGGATATACATTTCATCCACAAGTTCACAAATTAATAGGCATTTGTTTCAACATTAATCACTTCTTGCTTCAGAACACATGTATTGTCAGGGTTTCTTGACTGGTCTTTTCATGAGACTTCTTTCCAAACACATTATTTTGAATTTCCATAATCATTTTGAAGCAAAACTCACACACTCTTCATGATAAACCAAAACACTAATATTTCCATTAGATATATATAACTGGTTGGAATGAATGATTGTATATCAATATACAATTTCCTTTTATTTTTCAGATATCAGTTCAATTCATTATTTAAAGTTCATAAAAGTTATATTATTTATTCACAGTATGGTCTATTCGTGGTTTTTCTCTATGTTCATAGAAACAGGGTACACCTATTTGTACCCCCGATTCTAATTTTACATCTTCAATATATTGCTCCCAGAAATGGTGAAAGAAATACTCATGTCACCTCATTATCACAGTAACATTCTGGACAAAAAATGGAAAGGTCACACTTATGATTGTACCAAAGCCTAAATGGAAAGTGAACATGGATTTCTAAAAACATCCATGTCCAGGTTGCCTAATGCTGTCAATTGTCACTCCTATTGGTGACTACATATTTGTTTTTTCCTAATTTATATATTGAAACTCAACCCTGTTGAAAATGTCTAATTCTATCCCTCACTTTATACTTTGCCTGATTTCGTAATGTTTCCATTGATATCTGCTTTTCTACATATTTTCCCCAGTTCAACATAGTGACTGACTCTTCATATGTGCTGACATTTACATTCACTCTATCACCAAAAGTCTATTGCTAAAGAACTTTTGGTCCAAATCCTATACTCACTCGTCTTCCTAAACCTACCGACTATCTTCCTAATCCTACTGAATATCCCTTTTTGACTGGATGTTCTCTTCTAAATTCAATCATCCAATGTACAAGGTCCTAGGCCATTGTATATCAAATTATCTGAGACATCTTTGCAGAACATAATTCAAAGCTAAGTATCCCAATCAAGGGCAAAACCCTTCTGGGCTTCAAAGCATACCTAGATTTCTTTTTTCATACTTATATTTCACCTCTATATTCTTGTAAATATTGCAGGTTCCCAATCCCATTATTCATCGCACAGAATCATTCGTCACCAAATCAAACCTGTTTTTAACCCCAAGTATACACTGTTCCCTCAATCATTTTACAGAAGAGCAGGGACAGAGGGGTTCTTACAATACAGGAAAGTTGGGGATCTTCCACCAGATGAGAACCTCAAATGTCCATGCACAAATGATACCTGGAGAAGTTGTAGGCAGGTATGAAGCACCTGAGAGAGCAAAAGTCATCTTCCATGGCAAACAACCTGGTCAGGATGAAGGGATGTGTCTGAATCTGCCTCTCTCTTCTTATTGTAGACAAGGTGGAACAATCCAGGCCTGAGTGGAGAGCTGTTCCCGGGTGCCAATGGTTGATATACATTCTACCTTATGGAAGTGTCACAGGAAGTAGGGGAAACCTCCATCTTATGTAACCCTTGGAAGCAACTGTTAGGACAAAGTGGTTGCCAAGGCAGTGACCTCATTCAGTTCCAAAGAATGTGACATACCTCATTTCCTTGGTGATGGAACTCTCTGAACTTGGTATCCAAGAAGCCAGGCACCCAGAGGCAGTATCAGTCCCAGGCCCAGTGGGCTCACTTGTTTGGATTTACCAAGGACAGAGTCAGTTTTCTTGGTACCTAATGATGTGAGGATGGCCAAATGCCAGGAGAGCTCTGAAGATGGACCTTTCCTGATAAATCAGGTAGTGGCTAACCACTTTTTCCTGACATCTTCACAGAGTTGTTCAAAGAAACATGATCTGAGAGAAGACAGGCCATGTCGGGGGAACATAGTATGGCCCACCAGTCAGAGGATACTTCAGATAGTCAAAGACCTTTTTGGGGGCAGGAGGTGCCTTTGTGGGAGTGGGTGTGGGTTTGTTGTTTTTTCTCATGTTCTGAGAATAGATAGGAAAGGCGGTTTGTTTGGTTTGGAGTGGACAGTTTCTAGTAAGTCATTTGACACGGCGAGTGTTTCTGTTTCTGTGTATCCCACTGTGTCCGTTGTTGTAGACATTAGAAAAGAGAATGCATTAATGGATGTGTCCTGTCTAGTATAAATCTTCCCTATAATTCATCCTGCCCAATGTATGAATGGACTGCAGCTTGTCTTATCGATGTGCAACACCTGCTATCTTTCTAAGTTGTTGTTTTCTTCCTGAATTCTGGCCACTCTCCAGAATGGGCTCAGGGATTTGTGTCCAAAATATGTACCACCTCCAAGCTCTGTGACATGGCCATGTAAAGGATAGTTGAAGAGAATGGCGAGCATCTCAGAAAACTCAGATATCAGTGTGACCAGGAAAGTCACAGTGCAGAAACACTGCTTTGGGCTTTTTGCTTACTTATTGTTGTGTTGCACTGAATGTCAGGAAGGTCTTTGCCTCAGGCCACCCCTTTGTGAAGCCTGAAGAAAACAGTTTTCAAATGGAAATGAATGGGCCTCACCTGTGGTTCTTAGCTTAATTGCTTTGGAAAGGGATGTGTCTTTATCAGCCTCTTGGACCTGTGTGTGGCTGTGGCTTAGATTCTCAGCACCTGATGGATCTTAAGAATGATCCCATGTGAGCTTCCAAAACCACAATGGCAAAAAATATCATTCATTTTGGATGAAGTCTCTTGCCTTCCTCTGTTAGGTTGCTGCACTACATCAAATGAGAATAGGGATAATTTGGGTCAAATGAGTTCTTCAAAGCCCTGCAGAGGTGCTTGTGTTTTCGCTTGACTCTAAATCACCTAAAGAATTGAATCCTAAAATCAGTAGACCTCAAATTGGAGAAATACAGAAGTATTAACGGCAGGTTTATTTGTTCACTCCTGGTTCACAGAAACGGTGTCCAGCCTACCCTGACTTTAGGCAAATGAGGGGCAAATGAGCTGATTTTGGACACTGTCTTGGGCTGCGCCCCTCATGGAAACCTCCAGCCAGATGTTAAGATGATTGACTATATGGAATAAGATGAGGGCTATGTGGGAGTGTTTTGGTTTTAATGTTGCTCATTTGTGTGGCGTTGGAATAAATGACTGTGTCCACGTGGGCTTGAACTCTGGTGTGATTCCCCTTAGAGACTGGGTTTTGGAACTGAACTCAGAGAAGCATTTGCCATGAATTTTGTTGGGATTTTAAGAGGCCATGCATGAAAGTCGCTCTTGGAAACTGAGACCTAGGCCCCGGGTGGATTTCCACAGAGGCCTGGGAATGTCAGCAAGGATATCACATGATTTTATCTTTAAAGAAATGGCATCCATAGTTGAGAGTCAAAACACACATGGACCTCACATTATAGACCTCAATGGGCCTCGCCAAATGTGACCTTTTGTCCACTCTTTGGGAAGCCTTGCCTGTGAGAGTTCTCCAGAGATTTTATTGAAATGAGCTTCCTCACCATTTAATCTTTGCTGAATGAATTGAAACCCACAGTGCCTCCAACTTCATGCTTGAAAAATGGCTAGATAAATACCATGAAATTTTTGAAATACCTATGACCAGGTGGCACTGGAGAAACATTGGATGTCCTTTTGCTGATCATGATTATACCAGACAGTGCCTTGATTTACTGAGTTTCATGAAAATGGTGTAGAATAGAGATGCCAGTAGTTTGGATCCTGCTGAGTAGTGGGTCTAGAGCAGTGGTGGGGAGGTGTTTGATAAAACATTCGTGGAAGGGCCTTGTGGATCTACCATTGGATTCCAAATGGCTTGTAACTGACATGGTGCAGTCAGCAGACACTTATATGTAAAGGCATCTTGTTATATGGAGAGTTTTCAGAGGAAAATTAAGAATCAGGTTGATATGGACAAGGGGGCAATTTGGAAAGCTGTGAGAGATAGAAGCCTAGTTGGTGCATTCTCTTGCAGACCCTGACCCACCACACATGACAGAACTCAGTCCAGCACTGTGTCCCAGTTTAGCTCCTAGTATTTCGTGAAACAAATACCAAACTCACAGTGCAGCAGCAAAAACTCCACAAAAAGTGGAGGAGGACCAAATGGCTTCACAGTCCACACGGGGAGACACTTAGTCCCCAGTGGCCTCAGTTTACCTACATAGAGAGGATTCAGCACTGCTTCATCTTGTTCATTGGAAAATAAGAAACCATGTCCTCCAGGTCACATAGATGTAGAACCAGCTTTGATGGTCTCACTACAAAGGAAGCCAAATCTCCTGAAAACAACATATATTTCAAGTGCGGAAGCTCAGAGGCAGTTTCTCAAAAAGTTTTTAGGCCAGCAGAGCTCCATGTTTGTGGTGTGTTTACCCTGTCCCTTACTTTTTGAAACTCCTCTACCACCTCCAGAATGTGAACTCCTTAGCATTTTCCATTCCAGATATGTATTCACTGATTTTGTAACTCTTCTCCTCTAGTTGTGTCTTACTTGTGGTGAAGGTAATGTCAAGGCATTGTTCTGGATGAGAGCGGGAGGATATTTGTGCAGCGTATATTTACATACACATTGGATTCATTTTCCAATTTTTTATTCGAAGTACTGAATCCCTGACACTAACCCATACCTAGTAGACTCAGACTATTCATCCTAATATAATCGGGAAAATTAACCCAACACAATAGAAATACAAGCACTTCAGAGGAGACATGTTGTATAGTTGGACTTGACATTTGCCTTATATAAGGTTGGAGTTATAAATCGAGTCAAATTTTAATTGAAATATTGTCCATGTGTTTTTAAACTTAATAAATATGTGAATTCTTGTTTCCCTTTTCTGTAGCCTATTCACACATGTATATTTATATGCATATATAGAATCCTACCAGGTATCACACGTACATTTTTGTGAGGTGGCTGTCTTGGCAGATACAAATTGTGAGAAGAGTTCACTCCTCCTAAATGCTTTTGGAAATGAAAATTCAACCTATAGGAGAGCGTCCTATTAGAAAAACATTATATATAAACTCATGTTCAGTAAAATAAATATTTTTGCATCTGTGGATGATATATATTTACTGATGAATTTCGATTGGCATTTATATTGGTACTTTTTAATGTCTGTGAATGTTGTGTGTGTGTGTGTGTGTGTGTGTGTGTCTGTGTGTGTGTGTGTGTGTCTGTGTGTGTGTGTATAGACATAGATATATATATACTCTCCAAATTTTTCAAAATATGAAAAAATGTGTCTAATATATACTCTCTAAATTCATTCATGTACATGTATGTGGATTTATTATCAACTTTTCACAAGATTATAATCAGAAATATTCATCCACCTGAAATACATATTTGTTTCCTAGTACTGAAACCTAACTTCAGTGAAGGGTGCATACAAATCCTAATTACTCTACAGTAACTGACCCAGTCTAACATCAATGCAAGAAGACTCCTATGGGACATGATATGTAATTTGTCATTCATTTGTATTCGACACTGGTACATTATTGTTTCTTCAGTTTTTGCACATCATAGGATATATATTGCATCCACAAGTTCACAAATTAATAGGCATTTGTTTCAACTTTAATCACTTCTTGCTTCAGAACACATGTATTGTCAGGGTTTCTTGACTGGTCTTTTCATCAGACTTCTTTCCAAACACATAATTTTGAATTTCCATAATCATTTTGAAGCAAAACTCACACACTCTTCATGATAAACCAAAACACTAATATTTCCAATAGATATATAACTGGTTGGAATGAATGATTTTATATCAATATACGGATTCCTTTAATTTTTTAGATATCAGTTCAATTCACTATTTAAAGTTGAAAAAATTATATTATTTATTCACACTATGGTCAATTCATGCTTTTTTTCTATGTCCATAGGAACAGGGTACACCTCTTTGTACCCTGATTCTAATATTACATCTTCAATATATTGCTCCCAGAAATGGTGAAAGAAATACACATGTCACCTCATTATCACAGTAATATTCTGGACAAAAAATGGAAAGGTCACACTTATGATTCTACCAAAGCCTAAATGGAAAGTGAACATGGATTTCTAAAAACATCCATATCCAGGTTGCCTAATGCTGTCAATTGTCAATCCTATTGGTGACTACATATGTGTTTTTTCCTAATTTATATATTCAAACTCAACACTGTTGAAAATGTCTAATTCTATCCCTCACTTTATACTTTGCCTGATTTCGTAATGTTTGTATTGATATCTGCCTTTCTACATATTTTCCCCAGTTCAACATAGTGACTGACTCTTCATATGTGCTGACATTTACATTCACTCTATAACCAAAAGTCTATTGCTAAAGAACTTTTGGTCCAAATCCTATACTCACTCTTCTTCCTAAACCTACCGACTATCTTCCTAATCCTACTGAATATCCCTTTTTGACCTGATGTTCTCTTCTAAATTCTATCATCCAATGTACAACGTCCTATGCCATTGTAATTCGAATTATCTGAGACATCTTTGCAGAACATAATTCAAAGCTAAGTATCCCAATCAAGGGCAAAACCCTTCTGAGCTTCAAAGCATACCTAGATTTCTTTTTTCATACTTATATTTCACCTCTATATTCTTGTAAATATTGCAGGTTCCCAATCCCATTATTCATCGCACAGAATCATTCGTCACCAAATCAAACCTGTTTTTAACCCCAAGTATACACTGTTCCCTCAATCATTTTACAGAATTGCAGGGACAGAGGGGTTCTTACAATACAGGAAAGTTGGGGATCTTCCACCAGATGAGAACCTCAAATGTCCATGCACAAATGATACCTGGAGAAGTTGTAGGCAGGTATGAAGCACCTGAGAGAGCAAAAGTCATCTTCCATGGCAAACAACCTGGTCAGGATGAAGGGATGTGTCTGAATCTGCCTCTCTCTTCTTATTGTAGACAAGGTGGAACAATCCAGGCCTGAGTGGAGAGCTGTTCCCGGGTGCCAATGGTTGATATACATTCTACCTTATGAAAGTGTCACAGGAAGTAGGGGAAACCTCCATCTTATGTAACCCTTGGAAGCAACTGTTAGGACAAAGTGGTTGCCAAGGCAGTGACCTCATTCAGTTCCAAAGAATGTGACATACCTCATTTCCTTGGTGATGGAACTCTCTGAACTTGGTATCCAAGAAGCCAGGCACCCAGAGGCAGTATCAGTCCCAGGCCCAGTGGGCTCACTTGTTTGGATTTACCAAGGACAGAGTCAGTTTTCTTGGTACCTAATGATGTGAGGATGGCCAAATGCCAGGAGAGCTCTGAAGATGGACCTTTCCTGATAAATCAGGTAGTGGCTAACCACTTTTTCCTGACATCTTCACAGAGTTGTTCAAAGAAACATGATCTGAGAGAAGACAGGCCATGTCGGGGGAACATAGTATGGTCCACCAGTCAGAGGATACTTTGGATAGTCAAAGACCTTTTTGGGGGCAGGAGGTGCCTTTGTGGGAGTGGGTGTGGGTTTGTTGTTTTTTCTCATGTTCTGAGAATAGATAGGAAAGGCGGTTTGTTTGGTTTGGAGTGGACAGTTTCTAGTAAGTCATTTGACACAGCGAGTGTTTCTGTTTCTGTGTATCCCACTGTGTCCGTTGTTGTAGACATTACAAAAGAGAATGCATTAATGGATGTGTCCTGTCTAGTATAAATCTTCCCATAATTCATCCTGCCCAATATATGAATGGACTGCAGCTTGTCTTATCGATGTGGAACACCTGCTATCTTTCTAAGTTGTTGTTTTCTTCCTGAATTCTGGCCACTCTCCAGAATAGGCTCATGGATTTGTGTCCAAAATATGTACCACCTCCAAGCTCTGTGACATGGCCATGTACTGGATAGTTGAAGAGAGTGGCGAGCATCTCAGAAAACTCAGATATCAGTGTGACCAGGAAAGTCTCAGTGCAGAAACACTGCTTTGGGCTTTTTGCTTACTTATTGTTGTGTTGCACTGAATGTCAGGAAGGTCTTTGCCTCAGGCCACCCCTTTGTGAAGCCTGAAGAAAACAGTTTTCAAATGGAAATGAATGGGCCTCACCTGTGGCTCTTAGCTTAATTGCTTTGGAAAGGGATGAGTCTTTATCAGCCTCTTGGACCTGTGTGTGGCTGTGGCTTAGATTCTCAGCACCTGATGGATCTTAAGAATGATCCCATGTGAGCTTCCAAAACAACAATGGCAAAAAATATCATTCATTTTGGATGAAGTCTCTTGCCTTCCTCTGTTAGGTTGCTGCACTCCATCAAATGAGAATAGGGATTATTTGGGTCAAATGAGTTCTTCAAAGCCCTGCAGAGGTGCTTGTGTTTTCGCTTGACTCTAAATCACCTAAAGAATTGATACCTAAAATCAGTAGACCTCAAATTGGAGAAATACAGAAGTATTAACGGCAGGTTTATTTGTTCACTCCTGGTTCACAGAAACGGTGTCCAGCCTACCCTGACTTTAGGCAAATGAGGGGCAAATGAGCTGATTTTGGACACTGTCTTGGGCTGCACCCCTCATGGAAACCTCCAGCCAGATGTTAAGATGATTGACTATCTGGAATAAGATGAGGGCTATGTGGGAGTGTTTTGGTTTTAATGTTGCTCATTTGTGTGGCATTGGAATAAATGACTGTGTCCACGTGGGCTTGAACTCTGGTGTGATTCCCCTTAGAGACTGGGTTTTGGAACTGAACTCAGAGAAGCACTGCCATGAATTTTGTTGGGATTTTAAGAGGCCATGCATGAAAGTCGCTCTTGGAAACCGAGACCTAGGCCCCGGGTGGATTTCCACAGAGGCCTGGGAATCTCAGCAAGGATATCACATGATTTTATCCTTAAAGAAATGGCAGCCATAGTTGAGAGTCAAAACACACTTGGACCTCACATTATAGACCTCAATGGGCCTCGCCTAATGTGACCTTTTGTCCACTCTTTGGGAAGCCTTGCCTGTGAGAGTTCTCTAGAGATTTTATTGAAATGAGCTTCCTCACCATTTAATGTTTGCTGAATGAATTGAAACCCACAGTGCCTCCAACTTCATGCTTGAAAAATGGCTAGATAAATACCATGAAATTTTTGAAATACCTATGACCAGGTGGCACTGTAGAAACATTGGGTGTCCTTTTGCTGATCATCATTATACCAGACAGAGCCTTGATTTACTGAGTTTCATGAAAATGGTGTAGAACAGAGATGCCAGTAGTTTGGAGCCTGCTGAGTAGTGGGTCTAGAGCAGTGGTGGGGAGGTGTTTGATAAAACATTCTTGGAAGGGCCTTGTGGATCTACCATTGGATTCCAAATGGCTTGTAACTGACATGGTGCAGCCAGCAGACCCTTATATGTAAAGGCATCTTGTTATATGGAGAGTTTTCAGAGGAAAATTAAGAATCAGGTTGATATGGACAAGGGGGCAATGGGGCAAGCTGTGAGAGATAGAAGCCTAGTTGGTGCATTCTCTTGCAGACCCTGACCCACCACACGTGACAGAACTCCCTCCACCACTGTGTCCCAGTTTAGCTCCTAGTATTTCGTGAAACAAATACCAAACTCACAGTGCAGCAGCAAAAACTCCACAAAAAGTGGAGGAGGACCAAATGGCTTCACAGTCCACACGGGGAGACACTTAGTCCCCAGTGGCCTCAGTTTACCTACAAAGAGAGGATTCAGCACTGCTTCATCTTGTTCATTGGAAAATAAGAAACCATGTCCTCCAGGTCACATAGATGTAGAACCAGCTTTGATGGTCTCACTACAAAGGAAGCCAAATCTCCTGAAAACAACATATATTTCAAGTGCGGAAGCTCAGAGGCAGTTTCTCAAAAAGTTTTTAGGCCAGCAGAGCTCCATGTTTGTGGAGTGTTTACCCTGTCGCTTACTTTTTGAAACTCCTCTACCACCTCCAGAATGTGAACTCCTTAGCATTTTCCATTCCAGATATGTATTCACTGATTTTGTAACTCTTCTCCTCTAGTTGTGTCTTACTTGTGGTGAAGGTAATGTCAAGGCATTGTTCTGGATGAGAGCGGGAGGATATTTGTGCAGCGTATATTTACATACACATTGGATTCATTTTCCAATTTTTCATTTGAAGTACTGAATCCCTGACACTAACCCATACCTAGTAGACTCAAACTATTCATCCTAATATAATCGGGAAAATTAACCCAACACAATAGAAATACAAGCAATTCAGAGGAGACATGTTGTATATTTGGACTTGACATTTGACTTATATAAGGTTGGAGTTATTAATCTAGTCAAATTTTAATTGAAATATTGTCCATGTGTTTTTAAACTTAACAAATATGTGAATTCTTGTTTCCCTTTTCTGTAGCCTATTCACACATGTATATTTATATGCATATATAGAATCCTACCAGGTATCACACGTACATTTTTGTGAGGTGGCTGTCTTGGCAGATACAAATTGTGAGAAGAGTTCACTCCTCCTAAATGCTTTTGGAAATGAAAATTCAACCTATAGGTGAGCGTCCTATTAGAAAAACATTATATATAAACTCATGTTCAGTAAAATAAATATTTTTTGCATTTGTGGATGATATATATTTCCTGATGAATTTCGATTGGCATTTATATTGGTACTTTTTAATATCTGTGAGTGTTGTGTGTGTGTGTGTGTGTGTGTGTGTGTGTATATATATATATATATATATATATAGATAGATATAGATATAGATATAGATATAGATATAGATATATAGATATAAATATAGATATACTCTCCAAATTTTTCAAAATATGAAATATATGTGTCTTATTTGCACTTCCTAAATTTTTCATATTCATGAATGTGGATTTATAATTATCTTTTCACAAGATTATTCTCAGAAACATTCATATACCCTACGAGACTCTTACCACTAATACTAATATAATGGAGAAAAAGAACCCAAACTGAATAGATACAAGCATTTCAGAAGAGACATGGTGTATAGTTGGACTTGCCTTTTGCATAATATAAGGTAGGAGTTATAAATCTATTCAATTTATTGAAATAATTTTCCATGTGTTATTTTTTTTGACACAACACAAAATTTAATCTTCGAAAAATAAATAAAATTGACACTTCCTTAACCAAGCTAATGAAGAAAAAAAACCCTCAAATTACTAAAATTAAGGATCATAAAGGAACTTTTACAGAGTACACAACTAAAATACAGAGAATAATTGGAAACTAATTTGAAAATTTATAGTCTAATAAATTAAAATACCATGATGACATCAATAAAATTTTAGAGATATACCCAAACTTAATTAGTAGGACGTGAACAATTTAAACAAATCAATTTCAAGCAATGAAATAGAAGTTGCTGTCAACAGCCTACCAATCAAGCAAAGCCCAGGAACAGACAGATTCACAGCCATGTTCTACAAGACCTTCAAAGAAGCATTCATCACAATACTCCTCAAATTATTCCATAAAATAGAAAAGGATGGAACTCCTCCAAACTCATTCCATGAGGCTATTATCACTCACATACCAAAATCAGACAAAGACACATCAAGGAAAGAAAACTTCAGAGCAATATTCCTGACAAAGATATATACAAAAATTCTCAATAAAATTCTTTTTTTTTTAAGCCAAAGTTAATCAAAAGGGATAAAGAGGGACACTACACACTATTCCATGTGTTTTTAAAGTTAAGAAATATATGAATTCCTGTCTCCCTTTCTCTGTAGCCTATTAAGCACATGTATTTTTATATGCACAAATAGAATCCTGCCTGGTTTCACACGTACATTCTTGTAAGGTGGCTGACTTGGCAGATACTATTTGTGAGAAGAGATCACTCCTCCTAAACGCTGTTGGTACAGAAAATTCAACCCATGGGTGAGCTTCGTAGATGAACAACATTATACATACATCCATGTTCAGTAAAATGAATATTTTGGGATATGCGGATGAGTTATTTTTCATGATGAATTTCGATTGACATATATATTGCGACATTATAATGTGTGTGTGTTTGTCTCTCTCTCTCTCTCTCTCTCTCTCTCTCTATATATATATATATATATATATATATATATATATATATATATAGTCTCCAGATTTTCCAAAATATGAAATATATGTCTTCTTATACACCGCCTGAATTCATTCATATTCATATATGTGGATTTATAATCAACTTTTAACAAGTTTATTCTCAGAAATATACATCCACTGAAATACATATTTGTTTCCTAGTACTGAAAACTAAATTCAGGGAAGGGTTCTTACAAATCCTAATATTTCTAGACTAACTGACCAAGTTTAACATCAATGCAAATACATTCCTATTGGATATGATGTGTTTTTTAAAGTTCATTTTTATTCAAACTTGGTACGTTATTATTTATTCAGTTTATGGACATCATAAAATATATCCTTTCATTCACAAGTTCACAAATTTATAAATATTTGGTTTACTTTCAATCACTTCCTCCTTCGGAACACATATATTCCTCCATGTTTCTTGACTGGTCTTTTCACTAGACTTCTTTCTAAACACATTATTTTCGATTCCATTATCATTTTTGAAGCAAAACTCACACACTATTCATGATAAACGGTAACCCTAATAATACCATTAGATATATAACTTGTTGGAATGAATGTACGTATATCAATATATGATTTCGTCTATATTTTCAGATATTAAAACAATCCATTATTTAAATTTGGAACCAGTAACATAATTTTTTCACAGTATGGTCTATTAATGCATCATCTCTATATTCATCAACACAGGGTAAACCTCTTAGTATCCCCAGTACTAATTTATATGTTTTCAAAATATTGCTCCCAGAAAAGGTGGAAGAAATACTCATGTCACCTGATCTACATATACATATTATCACAGTAATATTCTGGACACAAAATGCAAAGGTCACCATTATGATTGCAATAAAGCCTCAATGGAATGTGAACATGGATTACTAAAAACATCCATGTCCAGTTTGCCTAATGCTCTCAAATGTCAATCCAATTGGTGACTACATTTTTGTTTCTTTTTAAGATTATGTATTCAACCTCAACCCTGTTGAAAATGTCAAATCTTATCACTCACGTTATACTTTGCCTGATTTCCTAATGTCTCTATTGATGTCTGCCTTCCTACATATTTTTCCCAGTTCATCATTGTGCCCAACTTTTCACATATGGTGCCATTTATATTCACTCTCTAACCGAAACCCTTTGCTAAAGAACTTTTGGTCCAAATCCTAGACTCACTCTTCCTCCTAAACCTACTGACTATCTTTCTAATCCTACACACTATCCCTTTTTCACTGGATGTTCTCTTCTACATTCAATCATCTGAGGTACAGGGTCTTATGCCATTGTATATCGATTTGCATCGACCTCGGTGCAAAACATTACTCAAGCTAAGGATCCCAATCAAGAGCCCAAATCCTTCTGGGCTTCAAATATTACCTAGATTTCTGTTTTCATACTTATATTTTACCTCTATATTTTTATAAATATTGCTGGTTTCCAATACCATTATTCATCCAGCAGAATGATTCCTAAGCCAAATGGAACATGCTATTAACCCTAACCATACAATGTTCCCTCAATCTCACTTTACAGAAGAGCAGGGATAAAGTTGATATTACAATACAGGAAGTTAGGAGATCTTCCACCTGCTGAGTACCTCAAAATCCATGCAGAAATAATCCCTGGAGAAGATGTAGGCAGCTATGAAAGACCTGAGAGAACAAAAGTCATATTCCATGGCAAACAACATGGTCAGGATGAAAGGATGTGTCTGAGTCAGCCTCTCTATTCTTAATGCAGGGAAGATGGACCAAAGCAGGCCTGTGTGGAGAGCTGTTCCCAGGTGACTATGGTTTCTATACCATTCTAACATGTGAAAGTATCACAGGAAGTAGGGCAGCCTCCATGTCAGGAGACACTAGGATGCAACTGTTAGGACAAAGTAGTGGCCAAGACAGGGACCTCATTTATTTCCTGAAGGTAGTGACCTCACCTCATTTCCTTGGTGATGGAACTCTCTGAATTTTGTGATCCAGGAAGCCAGGCACCAGAGCCAGTCCAAGTCCCAGTCGCAGTGGGCTCACTTGTTTGGATTTACTAAGGACAGAGTCAGTCTTTCTTGGTACCTACTGATGTAAGGGTTGCCAAATACTAAGAAAGCTCTGAAGAGGGGTCTTTCCTGAGAGGACAGGAATTGGCTCACCACTGCCTCCTGACAACTTCACAGAGTTGACCAAGGAGACCAGATCTGAGACAGAAAGGCCATTTGTGGGGAACATCGTATGGCCTACCAGTCAGAGGACACTCCAGATAGTGACAGACCTACTTGGGGGAAGGAGTTGCATTTGTGGGTGTTGGTTTGTGTTTGTGGTTTTTTTCCATGTTCTGAGAATAGGTAAAAAAGGAGGTTTGTTTGGATTGGAGTGGACTGTTTCCAGTAAGTCATTTGACAAGGAGACTGTTTCTATGTCTGTGTATCCCACTGTGTTTTTCTTTGTGGATATTAGAAAAAAAAATAGCTCATTGGGTGTGTCCTGTCTAGTAGAAAGCTTCCCAGCATGCATCCTTTCCAATTAATGAATGGACTGAGGCTTGCCTTATCCATGGGCAACACTTGCTATCTACCTAATTTTCCATTTTTTCATGAATTCTGGCCACTCTCAAGATTAGTATCATGTATTTTTGTACAAGATATGTACCACCTCCAAGCTCTGTGACATGGCCATGTACTGGATAGCTGAAGGGAATGGCGAGCATCTCAGAAAACTCACATATTAGAGTAACAAGGAAAGTCTCCGTGGAGAAACCCTGCTTGGGGCCTTTTGATTACCTATTGTTCTGTTGCTCTGCATGTCAGAAAGGTCTTTGCCTCAGGCCACCCCTTTGTGAAGCCTGAAGAAAACAGTTTTCAAATGGAAATGAATGGGCATCACCTGTGGCTCTTTGCTTCATTGCTTTGGAAATGGATGTGTCTGAATCAGCCTCTTGGCCCTGTGTGAGCCTGTGGTTTAGATTTTCAGCACCTGATAAATCTAAAGAAAGATCCCATGTGGGCATCCAAAACCTAAATGGAAAAAAGATCAGTCATTGTGGATGAATCCTCTCGCCTTCCTCTGTAAGATTCCTGACCTCCATCAAGTGAGAATAGGGATCATTTGTGTCAAATAAGTTCTTCAAAGGGCTGCAGAGGGGAGACAATAGGTGCTTGGGTTTTCTTATAACTCCAATTCACACTAAAAATCTATAACCCACAGTCAGTAGGCCTCAAATTTGGGAAGTGGAGTAGTATTAACTGCAGGCCTATTTGATCACTTCTGGTTCACACTAACGTTGTCCAGGCCACCCTGACTTTAGGCAAATGAGGGACAAGGGAGATTATTTTTGACACTGTCTTGGGCTGTGCCCCTCATGGAAACCTCCAGCTAGAGGTTATGATTAGTGTCTATATAAAAAGATGAAGAGGGCCATGTGAGAGTGTTTTGGTTTTAATTGTCATCATTTGTGTGGCAATTTGAAGAGATGCCTGGGTCCACCTGGGCTTGAACTCTGTTGTGATTCCCCTTAGAGACTGAGTTGTGTAACTGACCTCAGAGAAGTATTGCCATGAATTGTGTTGGGATTTCAGGAGGCCACACATGAGATTCACCATTGGAATCTGAGATCTTGGCCCAGGGTGACTTTACACAGAGCACTGGGAATCTAAGCCAGGATATCACAAGATTTTATTCTGAAAGATTCCAGCCATAGTTAAAACACCAACAGGGAATCTTTAGATCACTTATAAGCAAATTGAAAAACAAAATTTTTTAACAAGAGTAAAAATACTTAGTTAATGTAATGCTACCCTGAATTTTTTGGGTGAGTTATACTTTATATTCCCTGTTTGAGATCCTAGTAAACTTGAGAGAAAAAAAAAAAAAGAAAAAAACAAAACTTTTGAACATAACTTTAAATGAAATAAAATCTGACCTACTGCTTTCGTAGTCATTCTCACATGTAGTAAGATGGGACACAGAGCCTTATCTCAGGTAAGACAGGGCTCTTTATAAATCTTAAGTGTTTTAGTTCTAAAGCTGATCTTCATTTTTTAATATCCTTTTACAAAGTTTACATAAATTGTTTGAGGTCACATGAACATTAGCTAACACCATATAATATCACTTTTGAAACATGAATTAAAGAATGGCTGAATGTTTTTAACATTCAAATAGATTAGGCTCTCATTAATTTAAAAATACATTTAAATTGTTGCACAATGTAAAGTGTAACATAAAACTTTACATATCTTATTGATAACAGGTAAATAAATCCCCAATATATATTTTATTTACCATACAACTTCAGAACACCAGCTTGATATAATGCTCTTTTAAAGTTTCTACCTTATCGAGTTGTATAACTGGAAGATATGAGCACATTAATAGCATCACAGTTACATTGATGTTTCTACATTAACCAAGTTTATCTTTTAAAGAAATGGCAGTACAGTGCTCTAAAATAACAGTTCTGTTTTAAACAGTTGTTTAATTTTTATGGTTGCTTGCTCTGGAAAAAATAAAACTTAATAAACACAATGTTATGAGTAATCTTATGTTTTAAGAAATTTTTGTCTCTTTAACACATGACTAATTTTTACAATCTTACACAGACTTTAGTAGAAAGTATGTATAAGATTGTAAACATTTTATACAGATTTTGTACTAAAAATTGATAGACCTTAGTATATCAATCAGATATCAAACAAAAACACTCATGAATGAGTAAATCCAAATCAAATTTACTTTACTTTTTAATCAAAATATTAGACAAATGTATTGAACAGTGTAAACCATTTTTTGGTTGAAGGAAAAGTCCTAGAACAAAGTCATATAGACCTTTGGTAGACAATAATATTTTATTAGATTTTTGAACACCTAGAAAAACTTATAGGCATAAATTTGAAGACATTTATATTTATCTGTTTATCCAATCTAAATTGAAACATTTAAACCACGTGAATTAAAGATCTGTGGTCCACTTTTTAAAATTTGTTTTTATGAGCGCTTTTTTATATGGATGCTCCTTATATATGTTAATTTGTGTATCATTTGAATGATATACGGACATATGTATATATATATATATATATATATATATATATATATATATATATATATATATATAGACATACAACACATAACAAAAGTGTGCACACCTAATAATAGTGAAGGCCTTGTAGCTTTTCACAGGTGAAATCACCATTGCAATGTTTTTAAAACTCCACAGTTGGTCAAAGATAAAACTGATCAGAAAAACATTAACCTAGGTCTGTAGGATCAAAATCATAAACTCAAAAAAAAAAAAAAGAATCTAAGAAAAAATTATGAGTCCTAGAAAAAATGACTGGCCTGTAATTAGTAAATACCATACAATTTATGATTTTTTTCCCTTAGGCCTCAGATCAGTCTCCTACTGAGCTTACAGGAGACTTTCATTTGCATTTCAACAGAAGTCCTGGCTGAGGTCTGGAAGGAGCAGGAAAAAACTGCTATTTTGAGCAGACACCTCAGGCCTAAGGCATTTTAACCATAATTTTCTGGTTAGGATGTTGAAAATTATGCTACAAGTTTAAGATACAATTCACAAAATTTTATATCTTTACATCTTGTTTTGTCAACAGATATCATACTATGATTTACTATCCTTGTCCAAATTAATGCACTGGTAAACACAGTGATATTTTCCCAGGCTACCCAATTCAAAATTGGAGAAAAAAAGACTGCATGATTGGGAAGTTACTTGCCAACTTGGAAGTAGAGTTCTTTAGTTTTCCATCCTATGTATTTAAGTTCTCTGGCATGAATTATCTGAAATCAAAAACTAAACAATTACCTAAACCCGACTTTTAACTGCAATATTGTGCAATGCTTCAAAAAACGCATTCAGATACCAGATTTTTACAATAAAACATCATCATTTAGACACACATTCAGCTAAGATCATTCTCAAGAAACAATTTATAATATAAACACATTATTGCACATGTCTTAAAGGGCCAAAAACAAAGGCACAAGACAGACAGAAAGGAACTCCAGAATATGGCTGACAGACAGAAGCCTTTAAAACAGAGCAGATAAGAGAAAAATCTCCTGCACCAGTGGCACCACAGATGTCCCCACAAGCGGACCAGATGTTTTCACAGAGAAGCTACATGAAATGTAAAATCAAGGGTCTCCATGGTGACTTTACTGCATTTAGTGTCCCCTTTTTATTTTTCTCTTTTAAAAGAAGACAGAGGTGTCATAATGCTTACAGTGCAGGGAAGGAAGGAGGGAATTCCCTGAAGCAACAGGGCTTTGGCAGTTGCTGGGGTCCCTCAGTCCCTCCTTTTACTTACAGGATTAGCTCTTCTGTTTCGGGTCCACTCCAAGCATGCTCCATCTCCTAACATTTCAGTCGTCAGCTCTCAAAAAGTTCTGGGACGGGGCCGGGTATCAAAATTTGTAACTTAAAGTTCGGTTTCTGACCCTGAAGCAAATTAATGCTAATTTAATAATGAGGACAGGGTTTTGAGAAAAAAAAAATGGAGGTTTATTGCTTTGCTAACAAAGGAAAAACAAGGGGACTCTGCCAAAAGGTTGTGACTCTCATGATCTGGAGGGACAAGGGATTTTAAAGAGTTTCACTTGTTAACCTGGGATATACTCAGTTCTTCGTTCCCCAGCAGGCATTGCCCTGTGCAGTGGGTGTGCTCCAGGCAGCCAGCTAGGGGCTTCTTTCTTCCTGCTTAACAAAGGTGGGTAAAGTTCATCACAGTTCCTTAAAACACAGTTGAAAGGGTGTCAGGCTTACTTGCTTTGTTACCCTTTTTCACGTCCAATATCCTTAAAATTTTACCACAGAAATCAAACAAAAAAACGCACAAAA
The DNA here is from genome assembly GCF_048772815.1 of Callospermophilus lateralis. NCBI lineage: Eukaryota > Metazoa > Chordata > Mammalia > Rodentia > Sciuridae > Callospermophilus > Callospermophilus lateralis. The sequence continues at coordinate 159,373 of NW_027513239.1, forward strand.
ACAAACAACAAAAAACATATAGACCACAGAACAAAACACAGAAAAACAGAATCCTGGTGCCGAAACAGAAAAACAGAGGAGCAATGCAACATCTTGCTAAAGCTCCAGGGTAGGAGCGTGTGTGTGCCCATCGGCACCTCTCTACCCTTCCAGAGGAATTCCCTACAGAACAGAACAGAGGACAGCATGATTCTCATTACTGTCCTGGACAGGAGTGTATGTGAGCCTCCCCAGGCCACCTCTCTGTCATCAGAAGAGATCTCCCTTAACCAGATATCAGATGTTATAAAGGCACCACTTACCTATGGAGGCCTCCTCCACCAGGGGCTTGATAATAGTTTTAGTGTGGTGGTTCACTGCAGTGCTCCCCAGACTGACGGCTCACTCCAAGGCCTTGGAACATCTCAAGTTGTGCACCCCCTAGAGTGGTTCTCCAGCCCAGTGCCCTGGAGGGAAGGCCAGCTTCAGAATTTTTAGCAGTCTGGTTTTGTGATCTGCTCGGGCAGGGTCATCTCACTGGGGAACTCCAAAATTTTGGACTAGGATGCAAGAAAAGACCACTGACTCCAATTAAAATCAAATTAAGGCAAGCTTATTATTTCAACAGGCTGGGCTGCCTCTCCTTCCCAAAATGGCGGGAACAAGACAGCAACCCCACCTTTCCTACAGCCCAGCTATATAGCCCAGAAAGTTACACAAACGGGTGGTTACAGATATCAAAACTTTGAAAGCATCACACTAATGGTAGTTTACATTTTTTTTTTTTTGCTGGCCCCAATATCAGAAATAATGAGGACCATTAGAGCCTCAGAGAGGGTTGTTGTCTGGCCAGGGAAGGCCAATATTTATGAGGTGTCACTAAAGTTTCAGAAAGTACTGTTATCTGGTCAGAGAGCCAGGTGTGGATGAGTTCAAGGCACGGGCAGGCGTTCCAAGCAGGTTCAGAATTTGCAGTAATTTAGAGTAAAGCCAAAATTATCTTTTCACAGCTTTGTGGCAAGATGGTTCCCAATTTTAATAAAAAATCAGGTTGGGTCTATCAAGCCTCTCCCTTACTTTTGGAAACTCCTCTGCAAACTCCAATGTTGTGAACTCCCGAGCATTTTAATTCCAGATATGTATTCACAGAATTTCTAACTCTTCTATTCCAATTGTGTCTTTCTTGGGGGGAAGGTAATATCAAGTCATTGTTCTGGATGAGAGTGGAAATATTTTTGTGTAGCACATATTTGCATACAAATTTAGGAGATCACTCCTCCTAAACACTGTTGGAACAGAAAATTCAAACTATGGGGGAGCTTCTTAGTTGAACAACATTATTCATGAATCCAAGTTCATTAAACAAATAGTTTTGGATCAGTGGATGATATATATTTCAAGATGAATTTCAATTGGCATATACTATGCTACATTTTAATGTCTGTGTGTGTTTTTTGTTTATAATGTTTTGTGATTTATATGGATTTAAAATCAAGTTTCCACAAGATTATTCTCAGGAATATTCATCCACCTGAAATACATATTTGTTTCCTAGTACTGAAAACTAACTTCAGTAAATGGTGCATAAAAATCCTAATATTTCTACAGTAACTGACCCAGATTAATATCAATGCAAGTAGATTCCTAGGGGACATGATGTGTATTTTGATGTTCATTTTTATTCAACACTGCTACATTACTATTTCTGCAGCTTATTCACATCATACTGTATATATTTCATTCAAATTGGCAAATTTATATGCATGTGTTTCACGTTCAATCACTTCCTGCTTCAGAACACATGAATTCCTCCATGTTTCTTGACTATTCTTTTCATGATACTTCTTTCCAAACACATTATTTTTGATTTCCATAATCACGTTTGAAGCAAAACTCACACACTTTTCAGGATAAAATATAACCCTAATATTACCATTAGATGTATAAGTGGTTGGAATGAATGATTGCATATCAATATGAGATTTCTTTTATATTTTCAGATATCAATTCAATCCATTATTTAAAGTGGAACCAGTTATATTATTTATACACAGTATGGTCTATTCATGCATAATCTGCATATTCATAGACACAGGGTACACCTATTTGTACCCCAAATACTAAATTATACGTCTACAAAACATTGCTCCAGAAACGGTGGAAGAAATATTCATGTCACCTGATCTACACATACATTTTATCACAATAATATTCTGGACACAAAATGCAATGGTCACACTTATGATTTTAAAAAAGCCTAAATGGAAAGTGAACATGGATTACAAAAAAACATCCAAGTCCTGGTTACCTAATGCTCTCGAATTCAATCCTATTTGTGACAACATATTTGTTTCTTCCTAAGATTATATATTCAAACTCAACCCTGTTGAAAATGTCTAAACCAATTACACACTTTATACTTTTGCTGATTTCCTAATGTCTCTATTTATGTCTGCTTTCCTACATATTTTCCCCTGTTCATCATTGTGACTGACTCTTCACATGTGCTGACATTTACATTCACTCTCTACCCGAAACCCTATTTGTAAAGAACTTTTGGACCAAATCCTATACTCACTCTTCTTTATAAACCTGCTGACTACCTTGGTAATCCTACGGACTATTCCTTTATGACTAGATGTTCTGTTTGTTATTCAATCATCCGAGGTACAAGATCCAATTTCATTGTATATTGACTTATCTGAGACATCTGTGCAGAATATAATTCAAAGCTAAGTATCCCACTCAAGGGCCCAAAGCCCTACTTGGCTTCAAATCTTCCCTAGATTTCTGTTATATTTTACCTATATATTCTTGTAAATATCACAGGTTTCCAATACCATTATTCATCCAGCAGAATGATTGCTAACCAAAATTGAACATATTATTAACCCTAACCATACACTGTTCCCTCAATCTAACTTTAGAGCAGTGCAGGGACAGAGTTAGTCTTACAAAAGAAGAATGTTGGGGATCTTTCACCTGCTGAGAATATCAAAGATCCATGCAGAAATGATCCCCGAAGAAGATGTAGACTGCTATGAAGGACCTGAGAGAGCAAAAGTTAGCTTCCATGGCAAACAACCTGGTCACTATGAAGAGATGTTTCTGAATAAGCCTCTCTCTTTTTAATATAGAGCAAATGGACCAAACCAGGCCTGTGTGGAGATCTTTTCCCTGGTACCAATGGTTGATATACCATTCTAACTTGTGAAAGTGTCACAGGAAGTAGGGGCAGCCTCCATCTCATGGGACCCTTGGAAGCAACTGTTAGGACAAAGTGGTTGCCAAGGCTGTGAGCTCATTCACTTCATGAAGGAAGTGACCTACCTCACTTTCTTGGTGATGGAACTCTCTGAACTTGGGATTCCTGAAAACAGGCAGTCAGAGTCAGGCCCAATAACAGTCACAGAAGTCTCACTTTTTGGATTTACCAAGGAGAGAGTCAATCTTTCTTGGTATATACAGTTGTGAGGATGGCCAAATGCCAGGAAAGATCTGAATTGGGGTCTTTCCTGAGAAAGCAGGTATTGGCTCACCGCTGGCTCCTGACAACTTCACAGAGTGGGCCAAGGAGTCCAGATTTGAGAATAGAGAAGCCATTTTGGGGGAACATAGTATGGCCCACAAGGCAGAGGACACTCTTGATAGTCACAGACCCTCTTGGGGGAAAAAGGTGCCTTTGTGGGAATGAGTGTGTGTATGTGGTTTTGTCTCATGCTCTGAGAATAGGTAGGAAAGGCGGTTTCTTTGGTTTAGAATGGACTGTTTCTAGTAAGTCATTTGACAAAGCAAGTGTTTCTATGTCTGTGTATCCAACTGTGTCCATGGTTGTAGACATTACAAAAGAAAATGCATCAATGGATGTGTCCTGTCTAGGAGAAAGCTTCCCCACATTCATCCTGCCCAATTTATGAAAGGATGGAGGCTTGCCTTATTGATGGGCAAGACCTGCTGTCTTCCTAAGTTTCTGTTTTCTTCTTGAATTCTGGCCACTCTCCAGAATAGACTCATGGTTTTGTGACCAAGATATGTAGCACCTCAAAGCTCTGTGATATGGCCGTGTACTGGATAGCTGAAGGGAATGGCGAGAATCTCAGGAAACTCAGATATCTGTGTGATCATGAAAGTCTCAGTGGAGAATCCCTGCTTTGGGCCTTTGCTTACCTATTGTTCTGTAGCACTGAATGTCAGGAAGGTCTTTGCCTAAGGCACCACTTTGTGAAACCTTTATAAAACAGTTTTCTAATGGAAATGAATGAGCATCACCTGTCTCTCTTTGAGTAATTGCTTTTGAAAGGGATGTGTCTGAGCCAGTCTGTTGGCTGTGTGTGAGGCTGTGGCTTGCATTCTCAGCACCTGATGGATCTAAAGAAAGATGCCATGTGTGCATCCAAAACCAAAATGGCCAAAAGAGCAGTCATTGTGGATAAAATCTCTTGCCTTCCTCTGTAAGGTTCCTGACCTCTGTCAAGTGAGAATAGGAATCCTTTGGGTCAAATGACTTCTTCAAAGCCCTGCGGAGGCTAGCCAATAGGTGCTTGGGTTTTCTCATGACCCCAATGCACATAAAGAATCTAAACCCCACAGTCAGTAGGCCTCAAATTGGAGAAGCTGAGCAGTATTAATGGTAGGCCTTTTTGATCACTTCTGGTTCACAGAAGGGGTGTCCAGGCCACTCTGACTTTATGGAAATGACGAGCAAGAGTGCGTATTTTGGACACTGTCTTGTCCTGCGCTCCTCATAGAAACCTCCAGCTAGAGGTTATGATGAGTGTCTATATGGAAGAAGATGAGAGCCATGTGGGACTATTTTGGTTTTAATTGTGGTCATTTGTGTGGCAGTTGGAAGAGATGACTGGGTCCACCTGGGTTTGAACTCTGGTGTGAATCCCCTTAGAGACTGAGTTCTGGAAGTGACCTCAGAGAAGTATTGCCATGAATCGAGTTGGGATTTTAGGAAGCCATGCATGAGAGTTGCCCTTATAAACTTAGATCAAGGTCCAGGGTGGCTTTCCACAGAGCACTGGGAATCTCAGCCAAATTATCCCATGATTTTATTCTTAAAGACTTGGCAGCCATACTTGAGAGTCAAAACACACATGGAACTCACATTGTAGACCTCAATAGGCCTGGCTTCATGTAACCTTTTGGCCACTCTATGGGAAGCGTTGCCTATGAAAGTTCTCCAGAGTTTCACTGAAATGAGCTTCCTCAACATTTAATGGTTCTTGAAAGCCACAGTGCCTCCCAACTACATCCTTGAAAAATGGCTAGATAAATACTTTGAAATTTTTGAAATTCCCATGACCAGGTGGCACTGGAGTATCTTTGGATGTCCTGCTGCTCATCATGAGTGTACCAGAGAGTGCCTTGATTGACTGGAATTTATAAAAATAATGTAGAACAGAGATGGTAGTAAGTTGGAGCCTGCTGAGTAGTGGGCCTAGAGCAGTGGTAGCCACGTGTGTGATAAAACATCTGTGGTGGGTCCATGTGATTAGCCCATTTGCTTCCAAATGGCTTGTGACTGACATGGTGCAGCCAGCAGACCCTTATTTGTAAAGGCATCTTTTTATTTGGAGAGCTTTCAAGGTAATGATCAGAATCATGTTGATATGGTCAAGGGTGCAAGCTATGTGAGAAAGAAGCCTGGTTGTTTCATTCTCCTGCAGACCCTAACCCACCACACGTGACAGAACTCCCTCTACCACTGTGTCCCAGTTGAACTTGTTGTTCAAAAAGCCCAGTGCAGCAGCAAGAACCAAAAGCCCCAGTGCAGCAGCAAGAACCACCACAAAAATTTGAGGAGGACCAAATGGCTTCACAGTCCACACGGGGTGAAACTTAGCCTCCAGTGGCCACACTTTACCTACAAAGAGAGAATTCAGCACTGCTGCCTCAGGTTCATTTGAAAATAAGAATCCATGTTCTCCAGTTCATATAGATGCAGACCCAGCTTTGATGGTCTCACTACAAAAGAAGCTAAAACTCCTTAATACAACATATATTTCAAGTGCCCAGCTTCAGAGGCAGTTTCTCAAGAAGTCTTTAGGCCAGCAGAGCTCAATGTTTGTGGAGTGTTTACCATGTCCCTTACTTTTGGAAACTGCTCTACCACCTCCAAGGTTGTGAACTCCTGAGCATATTCCATTCCAGATTTGCATTCACAGATTTTCTAACTCTTCTCCTCTAATTGTGTCTTACCTGGGGTGAAGGTAATGTCAAGGCATTGTTGTGGATGAGAGTGGGAAGATTTTTGTGTAGCACATATTTGCATTCACATTGGATTCATTTTCCAATTTCCCATTAAAAATACTGAATCCCTGACACGAACCCATACCCTACTAGACTCTGACTACTAATCCTAATATGATGGAGAAAAATAACCCAAACAGAATAGAAATACAAGCAGTACAGAGAAGGCATGGTGTATAGTTGGACTTGCCTTTTGCATTATGTAGGGTAGGTGTTATAAATCTAGATAATTTTTAATTGAAATAGTTCTCCATGTGTTTTTAAAGTTAACAAATATGTGAATTTTATCTCCCTTTCTCTGTAGCCTATTCAGCAAATGTATTTTTATATGCACATATAGAATCCTAGCTGGTATCACATGTACATACTTGTTTGGAGGCTGATGTGGCAGATAAAAATTATGAGAAGAGATAACTCCTCCTAAATGCTGTTGGATCTTAAAATTCAACCTATGGGTGATCTTCCTAGTTGAACAACATTATTCATAAATCCATGTTCAGTAAAATTAATATTTTTGGATCAGTGGACGATATATATTTCACCATGAATTTCGATTGGCATATATACTGCTACTCCTTAATGTCTGTGTGTGTTTTGTGTTTGTGTGTGTGTGTGTATATATATATATATATATATATATATATATATATATATATATACAATCTCCAGATTTTTTAAAATATAAAATATATGTTTCTTATTATACACTCCCTAAATACATTCATATTCATGTATTTGGATTTATAATCAAATTTTTACAAGATTATTCTCAGAAATATTCATCCCCCTGAAACACATATTTGTTTACTAGTTCTGAAAACTAACTTCAATGAAAGGTGCATACAAATCCTAATATTTCTGCATTAACTTACCCAGGTTAATATCAATGCAAGTAGATTCCTATGGGACATGATGTGTATTTTGACATTCATTTTTATTCAACACTGGTACAGTACTATTTCTTCAGTTTATGCACATCATAGGATAAATGTTTCATCCAAAATTTCAAAATTTAAAACTTTTGATTCACTTTCAATCACTTCCTGCTTCAGAACACATGTATTCCTCCATGTTTCTTGACTGGTCTTTCGTGAGACTTCTTTGCAAACACATTATTTTCGATTTGCATAATCAATTTTGAAGCAAAACTCACACACTCTTCATGATCAACCGTAACACTAATATTACCATTAGATGTACAACTGGTTGTAATGAATGTATGTATGCCAATATCAATATTAGATTTCCTGTATATTTTCAGATATCAATTTATTCCAATTCCAATTTCGAATGTTGGGTCCAGTTATATTATTTATTCACAGTTTGGTCTATTCATTCATCATCTCTATATTCATCAAAACAGGGTACACCTATTTTTTTCCCCAATACTAATTTATAGGTTGTGATAATATTGCTCCCCATAATGGTGGAAGAAATACTCATATCACCTGATCTACATATACATTTTTATCACAGTAATATTCTGGACACAAATGTAAAGGTAACACTTATGATTGTACCAAAACCTAAATTGAACGTGAATATATATTACTAAAATCATCCATGTCCAGGTCGCCTAATGCTCTCAAATTTCAATCCTTTTGGTGACTACATATTTGTTTCTTCTAATATCATATATTCAACCTCAACCCTGTTGAAAATGTCTAATCCTGTTACTCACTTTATACTTTGCCTGATTTCCTAATGTCTCTATTTTATATCTGCTTTCCTACATATTTTCCCCAGTTCATCATTGTGACTGACTCTTCATATGTGCTGATATTTTCATTCACTCTCTAAACGAAACCCTATTGCTAAAGAACTATATTTCCAACTCAAAGACTCACTCTTCAACCTAAACCTACTATTTTCCTAATCCTACTGACTATCCCTTTTTGACTGGATGTTCTCTTCGACATTCAGGCATCTGAGGTACTAGGTTTTATTCCATTGTATGTAGATTTACCTGCGACCACATTGCAGAATGTAATTCAAAGCTAAATATCATAATCAAGGGCCCAATGCCCTTCCTGGCTTCAAATCTTACCTAGATTTCTCTTTTCATACTTATATTTCAAATACATATTCTTATAAATATTTCAGGTTCCCAATACCATTATTCATCCAGCAGAATGATTCCTAACACAAATAAAACATGTTGTTAACCCTAACCATACACTGTTCCCTCAATCTAAATTTACAGAGGGAAGGGACAGAGTTGGTCTTACAGTAAAGAAATGTAGGGGGTCTTCCACCTACTGAGACCCTCAAAGTTCCATGCTGAAATGATCACTGGAGAATATATACGCAGCTATGAAGGACCTGAGAGAGCAAAAGTCATGTTCAATGGCAAACAACCTGGTCAGGATGAAGGTTTCTGTCTGAATCAGCCTCTCTATTCTTAATGTAGAGAAGATGGACCAAACCAGGCCTGTGTGGGTAGCTGTTCCCTGGTGCCTATGGTTGATATAAGATTCTAACTTGTGAAAGTGTCACAGGAATTAGGGACAGCCTCCTTCTCATGTGAGACTTGGAAGCCACTGGTTGAACAAAGTGGTTGCCAAGGCAGTGACCTCATTCAGTTCCTGAAGGAAGTGACCTCACATCACTTCCTTAGTGAAGGAAATCTCAGAACTTGAGATTCATGAAGCCAGGCACCCAGAGTCAGTCCCAGTCCCAGTCCCAGTGGTCTCACTTGTTTGGATTTACCAAGGACAGAGTAAGTCTTTCTTGGTACCTATTGATGTGAGGATTGCAAAATGCCAGTAAAGCTCTGAAGAGGGGCCTTTCCTGAGAAAGCAGGTAGTGGCTCACCTCTGGGTCCTGACACCTTCACAGAGTTGGCCAAGGAGACCAGATCTGAGAAATTTCAGGCCATTTAGGGGGAAAATAATATGGCCCACCAGTCAGAGGACACTCCGGATAGTAACAGACCTTCTTGGGGGAAGGAGCTGCCTTTGTGGGTGTTGTTTTGTGGTTTTGTCTCATGTTCTGAGAATAGGTAGGCAAGGCGCTTTATGTGCTGTGGAATGAACTGTTTATTGTAAGTCATTTGACAAGGCGAGTGTTTCTATGTCTGTTTACCTCACTGTGTCCGTAGTTGTACTCATTAGAAATAAAGAATGCATCAATGGATGTGTCCTGTCTAGTAGAAAGCTTCCCAGAATTCATCCTGCCCAATTTATGAATGGAGTTCAGATTGCCTTATCAATGGGTAACACCTGCAATCTTCCTAAGTTACAGTTTTCTTCCAGAATTCTGGCCCCTCTCCAGAATAGTCTCATGGTTTTGTCTCTAAGGTATGTACCACCTCCAAGCTCTGTGACATGGCCATGTACTGGATAGCTCAAGTGAAATGTGAGCATCTCAGAAAAATCAGATATATGTGTGACCACTAAATCTCAGTGGAGAAACCCTGCTTTGGGCCTTTTGCTTACCTATGATTCTGTTGCTATGAATGTCACGAAGTTCTTTGCCTCAGGCCACCAATTTGTGAAGCCTGAAGAAAACAGTTTTCAAATGGAAATGAATGGGCATCACCTAGGGCTCTTTGCTTAATTGCTTTGGAAAGGGATGTGTCTGAATCAGCCTCTTGGCCCTGTGTGAGGCTGTGGCTTAGATTTTCAGCACCTGATGGATCTAAAGAAAGATCTCATGGATGCATACAGAACCAAAATAGCCAAAAGAGCTGTCATTGTGGATGAAGACTCTCGCCTTCCTTTCAAAGGTTCCTGACATCCATCAAGTGAGAATAGGGATCCTTTGGGTCAAGTGAGTTATTCAAAGCCCTGCAGAGGCTAGCCCATACGTGCTTGGGTGTTCTCATTACTCCAATTCACATAAAGAATCTAAACCCCACAGTCAGTAGGCCTCAAATTGGAGAAGCCAAGCAGTATTAATGGCAGACCTATTTGATCACTCCTCGTTCACAGTCAGGGTTTCCAGGCCACACTGATTTTAGGCAAATCGGGGGAAAGGTAGGTTATTTTGGACATTCTCTTGGTCTGTGCCCCTCATGGAAAACTCCATCCAGAGGTTATGATGAGGGTCTACATGGAAGAAGATAAGGGCCATGTGGGAGAATTTTGTTTTGAATTGTGGTAAGTTGTGTGGAAGTTGGAAGAGATGCCTGGGTTTACCTGGGCTTTAACTCTGGTGTGATTCCCCTTAGAGTCTGAGTTCTGGAACTGACCTCAGAGAAGCATTGTCATCAATTGTGTTTGAATTTTACTAGGCCATGCATGAGAGTTGCCCTTGGAACCTGAGATCTAGGCCCAGAGTGGCTTTCCACAGAGCACTGGTATTCTCAGCCAGGATATCACATGATTTTATTCTGAAAGACTTTGCAGCCAAAGTTGAGTCAAAACACGCATGGACCTCACATTGTAGACCTCAATGGGCCTGGCTTCATGTGACCTTTTGGCTACTCTTTGGGAAGCCTTGCCTGTGAGTGTTCTCTAGAGCTTTCATTGAAATGAGCTTCCTCAACATTTAATGGTTCCTGAATGAATTGAAACCGCCAGAGCCTCCAACTTCATCCTTGACAAATGGCTTGATAAATACCATGAAATTTTTGAAATTCCCATGACCAGGTGGCACTGGAGAACTTTTGGATGTCCTGTTGCTGATGATGAGTGTACCAGACAGTGCCTTGATTTACTGGGTTTCATGAAATTTGTGTAGAACAGTGATGCCAGTAAGTTGGATCCTGCTCATTAGTGGGCCTAGAGCAGTGGTGTGAAGGTGTGTGATAAAACATGTGTGGTGGTGACATGTGGATCTGCCATTGGCTTCCCAAAGGCTTGTGACTGACATGGTACAGCCAGCAGACCCTTCTATGCAAAGGTGTTTTTTATATAGAGAGGTTTCAGGGCAGTGTTCAGAATCAGGTTGCTATGGAAATGGGGGCAACTTATGTGGAATTGAATCCTGGTTGGTGCATTCTCATGCAGACCGTGACCCTCCACAAGGGACAGAACTCTCTCCAGCACTGTGTCCCAGTTTAGCTCCTTGTATTTCATGAAGCAAATACCAAACTCCCAGTGCACCTGTGAGAAACACCACGAAAATTGGAGAATGACCAAATGGCTTCACAGTCCACACGTGGAGACACTTACAACCCAGTGACCATAGTTAAACTACAAAGAGAGTATTCAGCATGGCTGCCTCATGTTCATTGGAAAATTAGAAACAATATCCTCCAGGTCACATTGTTGCACACCCAGATTTGATGGTCTCCCAACAAAGGAAGCTAAAGCTCCTAACAACAACATATATTTTTAAGTGCCCAACCTCAGAGGAAGTTTCTCAAGAAGTCTTTACACCAGCAGAGCTCCATGTTTGAGAAATGTTTACCCTGTCCCTTACTTTTGAAAACTCCTCTACCACCTCGGAGGTTGTGAACTCCTGAGCATTTTTCATTCCTGATATATATTCACAGATTTTCTAACTTTTCTCATCTAATTGTGTCTTACTCGGAACAAAGGCAATGTCAAGGCAATGTTCTGGATGAGAGTGTGAACATTTTTTTGTAGCACATATTTACATACACATTGCATTCATTTTACAATTTTCCATTCAAAATACTGAATCTCTGACATGAACCCATACCCTACTAGACTCTGACTACTACTCCTAATATGATGGAGAAAAATAACACAAACAGAATAGGAATACAAGCAGTTAGGAGAAATCATAGTGTATAGTTGTACTTGTATTTTGCATGATTAATGGTAGGTGTTATAAATCTAGTCAATATTTAATTTAAATAGTTCTCCATGTGTTTTTAAGGTTAACAAATATGTGAATTCCTGTCTCCCTTTCTCTGTATCCTATTTAGCACATGTACTTTTAAATGCACATATAGAATCATACCTGGTATCACATGTACATTTTTGTGAGGTGGCTGATTTGGCAAATACAATTTGTGAGAAGTGATCACTCCTCTTAAACCCTGTTGGAACTGAAAATTCAACCTATAGGTGAGCTTCCTCGTTGAACAACATTATACATAAATCCATGTTCAATTAAAGAAATATTTTTGCCTCTGTGGATGATATATATATATCATGATAAATTTCGATTGGCATATATAGTGCTAATTTAATGTCTGTGTGTGTGTGTGTATTTTTTGTCTGTGTGTGTATGTGTGTGTGTGTGTGTGTGTGTGTGTGTGTATATATATATATATATATATATATATATATATATATATATATATACTCTCGAGAAATATATGTGTCTTATATACACTCTCTAAATTCATTCATGTTCATGTATATGGATTTATAATCAACTTTTCACAAGATTTTTCACAGAAATATTCATCCACCTGAAATACATATTTGTTTCCAGTACTTAAAACTAACTTCAGTTTATTTTGCATACAAATACTATTATTTCTACAGTAACTGACCCAGTTTAACATCAATGCAAGTAGATTCCAGTGGGACATGATGTGTATTTTGAAGGTCATTTTTATTCAGCACTGGTACAATACTATTTCTTCAATTTATGCACATGATAGGATATATATTCCATCCACAAGTTAGCAAACTTATAGGCAGTTGTTTCACTTTCATCACTTCCTGCTTCAGAACACATAAATTCCTCTAGGTTTCTTGACTGGGCTTTTCATGAGACTTCTTTCCAAACACATTATTTTTAATTTCCATGATCACTTTTGAAGCAAAACTCACACACTCTTCATGATAAACCATAATCCTAATATTACCATTAGATGTATTAGTGGTTGAAATGAATGTATGTATATCAATATAAGATTTCCTGTATATTTTCAGATATCAATGGAATCCATTATTTAAATTTGGAACCCATTATATTATTTATTCACATTATGGTCTATTCATGCATTATCTCTATATTCAGAGTCACAGGATATACCTATTTGTACCCCCAATACTAATTTATACATCTTCAAAATATTGCTCCCAGAAATGGTGGAAGAAATACTCACGTCACCTTATCTACATATACATTTTATCACAGTAATATTCTGGACACAAAAAGCAAAGATGACACTTATTATTTTACCAATGTAAAGGTCAGGCGAGTGTCGGAGGAAGAGACTACCAGAGACTGTCTCATGCAACAGCCAAGGATTTATGGGGGTCCAGCATGCTGGGGTCAGAGCTCCCTTGAATAGAGCACAGAGCCCTGAGAACAGCTTAAGCAGAGCTTATATACTTTCCTTGGAGAGGGCAGATAGGAAAGTTTATTGATGGGTCAGGGCGAGTGGGCGGTTTGCGTCCAAATGGGTGAGGAAGTACATTCTGCAGTTTTGCAGTTGGGTACAGCACTTTCAGGGAACTAGATTAGCAAACAGTTCTCAAGACATCAACAGTGTTTTGTTAAGCATACCGAAAAACTGGAAGTGACAAGTACCCACTTCCTCTTTTGGTTACTTTTAATCATAAAAATGATCATTGGGGGTGTCACATTTTATGTTTACTAGTGTGGTATATTGTTTTCTGATTACCATAAGTTTAACTTGTCCAATTTGATCATGGAGAAAGGAAACTACACGGTTGATCAAACAGGGTCCTACAATTACCAATAATATGAGGATTATTAATGGACCGGCCAGGGCTGATGAAAACGTAGTTAATGAGGGGGCTTTGTGAACCAAGACTCAAACCACCTTTTTTGGGCCTCTCTCTCTTGTTGATGCTCTTCAAGGCATCTTCTTAATTTAATCATAGATTCTTTTACAACTCCAGTATGGTCGGCATCAAAACAACATTCTTCCCTCAATGCAGGACGAAGGCCCCTTCTCTCATGAAGAGGAGGTCCAACCCTCGACTGTTCTGTAAAATAACTTCAGAGAGAGAGGTTAAAGATTCGTGTAAAGCTGTGAAGGAGGTTTTTAATATCTTTAAGTTTTGGTCTATTACTGCTTCTAATTGGGTCATTTGTTGTGTCCCATGGACCAGGGCAGTGGTTCCTGTGCCCACCCCTGCAGCAACTCCTATTCATAATAGGATGACTAAAGTGAGGGATACAGGTTCCTGGCAGAACCGGGTTGTTTGCCCCCCTATTTGATATTTAAATGTACCTGCATCATGATAGAGCACTCTGGAAAACATCTGCACCATTACATAATTAATCACATCTGTTGACCATTTTATGAAAACATAAACAATGTTTAAGTGTATAGAATTGTACTGCTGTAGAGATGGACAAGGCAAGGTACCTAAGATAGCACAGAAGACAGGGAAACAGTCTTATTTGGTTGCATCCGGATTTAGAGGGCATTGCTTCTGTTGTAATCAATTAATCCCTGAACCCAAAGTTTAGGTTGTTTCAGAATTTTGTACCCAGCATGTAAGGGAAGGGGCTCAGAAGTTCACAGTCTGCAGAAGTTCACAAAAAGCAGTTTTTGTTTCTGTTTTTTTTCCTCTGTTCTGGGAAAGTTAACTACTTAAGGACACCTGGGAGGGGGAGAGCTTTTTTCTTCTTTTTTTTCTTTTCCTCCCTGCCAGCTGTTACCATGGAGCCCAGTTGGTAACTTCTATGTCTTAGAAATGTAGCCATCTCTATGAACCCCCAGCTCTAGGCCAGAGGCCTTCTTCATATATTTTGTTAAAAACTACTAAGGGGGTGTCTAGCTTAGGAGTGCTGATTTTTCCAGCCAGTGGCCAAGTAGAACAGAGCAACACGAATAGAGGAAGTTTATCTACATTGAACTCTTTTATAGGAACTGTGTTGCTGAAAGGCTTAAAGTCAGCCATGGTGAAGACTTCTGGAGAAGGTCATTTAAGACTTTTCTGTGGGCCTGGTACAGAGGGGAAGACAGGGAAGGCAGGGGATGAGAGCAGCTCCGTGGATCTGAGGATGAGGAAAAAGAGATATAAAAGAATTATGGGAGAGGGGTTTGGGATTTTCCTGGCAACAAAACTTGAGCAGTAGAACAGGTAGAGCAGAGGGGAAGACGGGAGTGAGTATCCCAAAAAGCCTGTGAGGGACTTTAAATTCTTAGTAACCTGTTTTCAGTGATGACAAAGCAACTTTAAAGGCCATTTTAATTACATCTTTGATAGGCGTCTGAGGGCACTCCTTAGCTGGTTTGAGCTTTGGGTTAGCTGGTAAGAGGACCTGGTGGGACCCGGTGTGGGCACTGACAGGAGGAGAGAGGAGTGAGTGGGTGGAAGGGTACCTCAGTACCTGCAAGCTCAGCAAGGGGCAATGGTCTGAGAACCGATGGAAATTTGGGTTTTTGATCTAGTAACTGGAGCTGAGAAATCAGGTTGCTGATGTGGGAGTGACAGCAGAGAGTCTGGGGCAGAAGGCTGCGGGTGAGTATCTATTGGAGAAGCATAGTTCAGGATTTGAGCATAGGAGGGAAAAGGCCTACACGTAGGGGAATTTCCTTCCACACTTTTGAGCACTTGTCGAAGTTGAAAAGGTCACGCAAAATTTGAGGATCTAGAGACCCCTCTGGTGGCCATCGGTTTTTGTTATCTAACTGGTAATATGGCCAATGCTGTGTACTGAATTTGATGAGGAGTTTTGCTTCCACCAGGTAGCCCCTGTATCCTCACATCCCCATTATTTACAGAAGAAGTTGGCTTTTCCCCCACACAGTCGTGGCTCTTTTTGGCTTTGGTAGTCCGCCAGGCAAACATAGTAATCTAGGCTAGCCAACCTGCATCTGGCTCGCGTGTCCCTACATCCATAATGTTTGTTTCCATTATCTATTGTATGGAAAGTATTTAATGGAATTTTTGGTGATCCTCTTCATCAGGGATTTCCCAATAGGAAAGACGTATAGCCAGCTGACAAATTTCTTGGTGGAGAGATGGCCACCAGGTCCCTAAGTGGGCTGTATGTGCGATAGACCATACTTCTTGTCTAGTAGGATTTGTGATCAGCCATCGCTGCTGAACGGGTTGATGAGGGTTAGGACTACTGGAGAGTCTATAGTCTTATTCACATGGCGAATATACAATTTGAAAATGTTACCAGTCTTTTCCATTTTCCAGCCAGATTCTGGACAGGGCACAGGCTTGAGATGAGAATTAGGAACCAGGAAGTGATTCCGTCTAACTTTAGCACTGTAGGTGTTATAAGTAGCACCTGGTATGGTCCTGTCCAGCCGGGTTCCAGGGATGACACCTGATGTTGTCTTATGTAGACAAAGTCTCTTACTTGATATAGATGTGGAGTACCCTCTTCAGCAGGTTGGTAGGCAGTGGCCAGCTGTTTCCACAGGTATTGCTGAGTTCCTTCCAGAACTTTAAGTCTGTCAAGCAAGGTGGTGTGGAAGGGATCGTTAGATCTTTGAGTTAGGGTTAGGTCCCTTACTGGAGATGGGGCCCCATAGAGAATTTCATAGGGGGTGAGGTTACACAAAGAAACAGAGGGAGTAATTCTTGCATGAAATAGTGCATAAGGCAGGAGCATAGTCCAATCTTTTATGCTACACTTTAAGCTTAATTTTGTTTACGTCTCTTTAATGGTTCTATTTAATTTTTTTACCTGTCCTGAACTCTGGGGTCTATAAGCACAATTTAACTTCCAATTAATCCCCAGGGTCCTGGCTAACCCCTGAGTTACCTGGGCCATGAACGCTGGTCCATTATCAGACCCTATTACCTTAGGCAGGCCGTACCTTGGAAAAATATCTTTCAGGATCTTCTTGACCACCATTTGCGCATTTTTTTTTTGGGGGGGGAGGCTTCAATCCATCCTGAAATATATCTACAAAGAGTAGGAGATATTTAAGTCCATACCATGCTTGCTTAATTTCAGTAAAGTCCACTTCCCAGAATTGTCCTGGTCTGGTTCCTCGTAGGTGCTTTCCTGCAGGAAGCTTGGAAGTGTAAGCATTAACCTATTGACAGACCCGACAGGCTTTTTTTTACCTGTTCAGTTATTTCCTTTCACTGTGAGTCGGTTAGTGGAAAACTCTGTTCTTGATCCTTCAGGAATGCCTGCAATTTCTTTGAACCAAGGTGAGTGAACTGATGTACATTTTTAACGTAGTGTAGGGCTTTCTGAAATTTCAGGCTTTGCTCAGTGAAGTTGAGGAGTACAGTGTCAGTGTCCTTAGATGTTATCAAAAGCTTGCTGGATCTCAGGGGTCCATTAGAATTGGGCATCTCCCTTTAACAGCGTGTGTAAATGAGAAGTTAAGGACCCAAACACAGGAATCCTTAACCTGCAAATCCCAGCAGTCCCAAGAAACTCTCTGTGTTGTCTGCTGTTAGATGGGGGTGGTTTCTGCACAACCATTTGATTTCTGGGCTCAGTGAGCCATCGTTTACTGCCCCTAAAGGAATAGCCCAGGAAGATTACTTCTTGCTGGCAAATTTGGGCCTTTTAGGAAGAAGCTCTATACCCGAGTTGAGGAAGCTCACATAATACTGCTTGGGTCCCAGATTCACAGATATCCTTGGTGTTGGGTGCCAGTAGCAGGTCATCCACGTATTGAAGCTGGGTGACTTCAGGGTGCGTAGTTCTGAATCTGTTGAGATCTCTTTGGAGGGCTTCATCAAAGAGAGTGGGGGAGTTTTTCAACCCTTTTGGGGAGTCTAGTCCAAGTTAGTTGACCACACGTTCCAGTTTCTGGGTCTACCCACTAGCAAGCAAACAGCAACTGACTATATTTATGCAGAGGCAAGCAAAAGAAAGCATCTTTTAAGTCCAGAACAGTATACCATTTCCTCTCAGGGTTCAGAGTGATAAGCAGATTGTACAGATTAGGTACACTGGGGTGAATGTCCTACACTCTGTTGTAGGTCTCTCTTATGTCTTTAATGGGGGATAGTCCCCGGCTCCTGGCTTTTTATACTGGTAGCAGGGGAGTGTTTTAGGATGATTGACAAGGCCTTAGGACCCTAAGGCCAGATATTTCTGAATATGGGGCCTTATCCCATCTTTAGCTTTTTTGCTCAGAGGATATTTTTTGACATTGATTGGGGAGGCTGAGGTTTTGAACTCCACTGTTTTTGGAGGTTGTTTCATGGCTAGTCCTAACACAGCAGTTTTTTTCCAGGCATCTGGGTAATCTGTTATCCATTTCTGGGGTAGCTTGCCTGTTTGATCAGTCTTGGGGGGTGTGAAGAGTTGCTGTTCATCTTCTACTGACATATTTAAAGCCGTGAATATAGGAGTTTATACTAAATGATTTAGAAATATCATTTTGGGGCCTTCGGTGTTAAAAATCATTTTGGCCCGGAGCTTGGTGAGCAGATCTCTGCCCATCAATGGGGCCAGGCATTCTGGGATTATTAGGAAGGAGTGATGGATTTTTCCTTTCCTCATGTCCATGGTTTTCTTAGTTGTCTAATTCCCGTATTTACTGGTGTTAGCACTTTGAACTAGAGAGCTTTTATTTGATAGAGGGCCCAGTGGGGCCTTAAGGACTAAGTATACTGCCCCTGTATCCACTTCAAAGTTTACTGGGGTCCCCTCCACATCAAAAGTTACCCTGGGTTTATTGGGAGTCTAGCAATCTGGGGCTCAGTGCTCACTTGAATAGAGCAGAGAGCAATGAGAACAGCTTAAGCAGAGCTTATATACTTTCCTTGAAGAGGGCAGGGAGGGAAGCTTATTGATGGGTCAGGGCGAGTGGGCGGTTTGCGTGCAAACAGGTGAGGGTGTACATTCTCAGTTTGGCAGTCGGGGACAGCATATTCTGGGAAAAAAATTAGCAAACAGTCCTCAAGGTTTCAACAGTGTTTTGTTAAGCATACACAAAAACAGGAAGTGACAAGTACCTATCTTATTAACCTTTCACCAAATCCTAAATGGAAAGTGAGCATGGATTTCTAAAAACATCCATGTCCAGGTTGCTTAATGCTCGCAAATCAATCCTATTGGTGACTACATATTTGTTGCTTTCTAAGATTATATATTCAACCTCAACCCTGTTGAAAATGACTAATACTAACCCTCACTTTATGCTTTTCCTGATTTCCTAATGTCTCCATTGATATCTGCTTTCATACATATTTTCCTGAGTTCATCATTGTGACTGACTCTTTACATGTGCTGAAATTTACATTCACTCTCTATCCGAAACCCTATTGCTACAGAACTTTTGTTCAAAATCCTATACTCACTCTTTTTTCTATACCTACCAACTATCTTCCTAATCCTACCGGCTATCCCTTTTTGACTGGAAATTCTCTTTGACAATCAATCATCCAAGGTACAAGGTCCTATGCCATTGTATATCAATTTATCTGAGACATCTGTGCAGAATATTATTCAAAGCTAAGTATCCCAATCAACAGCCCAATGCCCTTCTTGGATTCAAATCTTATCTAGATTTCTGTTTTCATACTTATATTTCACCTATATATTCTCGTAAATATCGCGAGTTCCCAATACCATTGTTCATTCCTCAGTATGATTTCTAACCTAAATCAAACCTGTTATTACTCTAACCATACACTGTACCCTCAAACTAACTGTACAGAAGAGCCGGGAGAGAGTTTGTCTTACAATACAGTAATGTAGGGGCTCTTCCACCTGCTGAGAACATCAAAGGTACCAGCAGAAATGATACCCTGGAGAAGTTGCAGGCAGCTATGAAGGACCTAATAGAGCAAAAGTCATCTTCCATGACAAACAACCTGGTCAGTATTAAGGGATGTGTCTGAATCAGCCTCTCCTTTCTTAATGTAGAGAAGATTGATCAAACCATGCCTGTGTGGAGAGCTGTTCCCAGGTGCCTATGGTTGATATACCATTCTAACTTGTGAAAGTGTCACAGGAAGTAGTGGCAGCCTCCATCTCATGGGAACCTTGGATGAATCTGGTAGGACAAAGTGGTTGCCAAGGCAGTGACCTCATTCAGTTCCTGAAGGAAGTGACCTCACCTCACTTTCCTGGTGATGGAAATCTCTGAATTTGGGATCCAGGAAGCCAGGCACCAAGAGCCAGTCCAAGTCCCAATCCCAGTGGTCTCACTTGTTTGGATTTACCAAGGACAGAGTCAGTCTTCCTTGGTACCTACTGATATGAGGATTGCCAAATGCCTGAAGAGCTCTGAAGAGGGGCCTTTACTGAGAAAGCAGGTAGTGGTTCACCGCTGGCTGTTGACAACTTCACAGAGTTGGCCAAGGAGACCAGATCTGAGACAGTACAGGCCATTTTAGGGGAACATAGTATGGCCCACTATTCAGAGGACACTCCGGATAGTCACAGACCTACTTGAGTTAAGGAGGTGCCTTTGTGGGTGTGGGTGTGAGTTTGTGGTTTTGTCTCATGTTCTGAGAATAGGTAGGAAAGGCTGTTGTTTTGATTGGAGTGGACTGTTTCTAGAAAGTCGTTTGACTAGGCGAGTGCTTCTATGTCTGTGTATCCCACTCTGTCCATGGTTGTAGACATTCGAAAAGAGAATGTATCAATGTATGTGTCCTGTCTAGTGGAAAACTTTCCAGCATTCATCAGGCCTAGTTTATGAATGGACTGTGGCTTTCCTTATGGATGGGCAACACCTACTAACTTCCTAAGTTCCTGTTTTCTTCCTGAATTCTGGCCACTCTCCAGAATAGCCTCATAGATTTGTGTCCAAGATACATACCACCCCCAAGCTCTGTGACATGGCCATGTACTTGATAGCTATAGGAAATGGGAACATCTTAGAAAACTCAGACATCATTGTGACCAGTAAACGCTCAGTGAAGAAACCATATTTTGGTTCATTTGCTTACCTATTGTTCTGTTGCCCTGAATGTCAGGAAGGTCTTTGCCTCAGGCCACCCCTTTGGGAAGCCTGAATAAAACAGTTTTAAAATGGAAATAAATGGGAATAACTTGTGGTTCTTTACTTTGGAAAGGGATGTGTTTGAATCAGCCTCCTAGCCCTGTATGAGGTTGTGGCTTAAATTTTCAGCACATGATGGATCTAAAGATAGATACCATGTGTGCAATCAAAACCATAATGGCAAAAATTCAGTAATTGTGGATGAGTCTCTTGCCTTCCTCTGTTAGGTACCTGACCTCTATCAAGTGAGACAGGGATCCTTTTGGTCAAATGAGTTTTTCAAAGTCCTGCAGAGGTGCTTGTGTTTTCTCGTGACTCCAAATCACATAAAAAAAATCTATACCTGAGAGTCAATAGGGCTCAAATTGGAGAAGCAGAGCAGTATTAACGGCAGGCCTATTTGATCACTTCTGGTTCACAGGAAGGGTGTCCAGGCCACCCTGACTTTAGGCAAATGAGGGGCAAGGGAGAATATTTTGGACACTGTCTTGGGATGCGTCCCGCATGGAAACCTCCAGCCAGAGTTTATGATGAGTGTCTATATTTAACAAGATGAGGGCCATGTGGGAGTGTTTTGGTTTTAATTGTGGTCATTCGTGTGGCGGTTGGAAGAGATGACTGGATCCAACTGGGCTTGAACTATGGTGTCATTTCCCTAGAGACTGAGTTCTGGAACTTACCTCAGAGAAATATTGCCATGAATTGTGTTGGGATTTAGGAGGCCACGCATGAGAGTCACCCTTGGAAACTGAGATCTAGGCCCAGTGTCGCTTTCCACAGAGCACTGGGAATCTCAGGAGGATATCACACAATTTTATTCTGAAAAACTTGTCAGACATATTTGATAGTCAAAACACACATGGACCTCAATTGTAGACCTCAATGGGCCTGGCTTCATGTGACCTTTTGGCCACTCTTTGGGAAGCCTTGCCTGTGAGAGTTCTCCAGAGCTTTCATTGAAATGAGCTTCCTCACCAGTAAATAATTTCTGAATGAATTGAAACCCACAGTGTCTCCAACTTCATCCTTGAAAATTGGCTAGATAAATACCATGAAATTTTTGACATTTCCTTGACCAGGTGGCACTGGAGAACATTTGGATGTCCAGTTGCTGATCATGAGTGTACCAGATAGTGTGTTGATTGACTGGTTTTCATGAAAATGGTGTAGAAAAGAGATGCCAGTCATTTGAAGCCTGTTGAGTAATGGGCCCAGAGCGGTGGTGAGCAAGTGTGTGATAAAACATCTGTGGTGGGGTCATGTGGATCTGCCATTGGCTTCCAAATGGCTTGAGACTGACATGGTGCAGCCAGCAGATCCTGTATGTAAAGACATCTGGTTATATAGAGAGGTTTCAGGGCAATGTTCAAAATCAGGTTTCTATGGTCAAGGGAGCAACCTATGTGGTATACAAGCCCTGTTGGTGCATTCTCCTGCAGACCCTGACCCACCACACGTGAAAGAACTTCCTCCAGCCCTTTGTCCCAGTTGAACTCCTTGTATTTCATGAAGCAAATACCAAACTCCGAGTGCAGTATCAAGAAACGTTTTGAAAAGTGGAGGATGACCTAATGGCTTAGGAGTCTACATGGGGAGACACTTAGACCCAGTGGCCATAGTTTACCTACAAAGAGAGAAATCAACACTGCTGCTTCATGTTCATTGGAGAATTATAAACCATGTCCTCCAGGTCACAGATGTGCAGACCAAGCTTTGATGGTCTCACTAGAAAGGAAGCTAAAGCTCCTGACAACAACATATATTTCAAGTGCCCAACCTAGAGGCAGTTTCTCCAGAAGTCTTTAGGCTGGTTAATCTCCATGTTTGTGGAGATTTTACACTGTCCCTTACTTTTGGAAACTCCTCTACCAACTCCAAGGTTGTGAACTCCTGAACATTTTTCATTTTAGATATGTATTCAAAGATTGTCTAACTCTTCTCCTCTAAATGTGTCTTACTTGGGGTGAAGGTAATGTCAAGGCATTGTTCTGAATGAGAGTGGGAAAATTTTTGTGTAGCACACATTTGCATACACATTGATTCATTTTACAATTTTCCATTTGAAATACTGAATTCTTGACACTAACTCATACCCTACTAGACTCTGACTACTAATCCTAATATGATGGAGAAAAATACCCAAACAGAATGAAAATACAAGCAGTTTACAGCAGGCATGGTGTATTGTTGGCCTTCTTTTTTGCATGATAGAGGGTAGGTATTCTAAATCTACTCAATTTTTAATTGAAATAGTCCTCCATGTGTTTTTAATGTTAACACATATGTAAATTCCTGTCTTCCTTTCTATGTAGCCTACTCAGCACATGTATTTTTATATGCAAATATAGAATCCTACGTGGTCTCACACGAACATTTTTTTGAGTTGGCTGACTGGGCAGAAACAAGTTGTGAGAAGAGATCTCGTAAACGCTGGTGGAACTGAAAATTAAAACTATGGGTGAGCTTCCCAGTAGAACAATTTATACATAAATCCCTGTTCAGTAAAATAAATATATTTTCATCTGTGGATGATATATATTACTGATAAATTACGTTTGGCATATATATTGATACTTTTTAATGTATTTTTGTGTTTTTCTGTATATATATATATATATATATATATATATATATATATATATATATATATATATATGTATATACACACACACACACACACACTCTCCAGATTTTATAAAATATGAAATATATGTCTCTTATATACACTCCATCAATTCATTCATGTTCATGTATGTGGATTTATAATCAACTTTTCACAAGATTATTCTCAGAAATATTCATCTACCTGAAATACATATTTGTTTCCCAGTATGAGAACTAACTTCAATCAATGGTGCTTACAAATCCTAATATTTCTACAGTAACAGACCCAGTCTAACATCAATGCAAGTAGATTCCTATGGGACTTAATGTCTATTTTGACCTTTATTTTAATTCAACACTGGTACATTAGTATTTCTTCAGTTTTTGCACATCATAGGACATATAATTCATCCACAAGTTAGCAAATTAATAAGAATTTGTTTCACTTCCTGCTTCAGAACACATGAATTCTTCCATGTTACTTGACTGGTCTTTTCATGAGACTTCTTTCCAAACACATTATTTTCGATTTCCATAATCAATTTTGAAGCTAAACTCACACACTCTTCATGATAAACTATAACATTAATATTACCATTAGATGTAAAACTGGTTGGAATGAATGTATGCATATCAATATAAAATTTCCTGTATATTTTCACATTTCAATTCAATCCATTATTTAAAGTTGGAACCAGTTATGTTATTCATTCACTGTATGGTCTATTAATGCATTATCTCTATATTCATAAACACAGTGTACACCTATTTGTCCCCCCATTACTAATTTGTACCTCTTCAAAATATTGCTCCCAGAAATGGTGGAAGAAATACTGATGTCACCTTATCTATATATACATTTTATCACAGTAATATTCTGGACACAAAAAGCAAAGGTCAAACTCATGATTGTATCAAAGCCTAAATGGAAAGTGAGCATGGATTACCAAAAACAACCATGTCCTGGTTACCTAATGCTCTCAAATGTCAATCCTATTGATGACTACATATTTGTTTCTTCCTAAGATTATATATTCAACCTCAAGCCTGTTGGAAATGTCTAATTCTATCACTCACTTTACACTTTGCCTGATTTCCTACTATCTCTATTGATATCTGCTTTCCTACATACTTTCCCTAGTTCATCATTGTGACTCATACTTCACATATGCTGACATTTACATTCACTCTCTACCCGAAACTCTATTGCTAAAGAACTTTTGGTCCAAATCCTATACTCACTCTTCTTTATTAACCTACTGACTATCTTTCTAATCCTACTGACTATCACTTTTTAACTCGATGTTCTCTTCAACAATCAATCATTCAAGGTAAAAGTTCCTATGCCATTTTATATCAATTCATCTGAGACACATGTGCAGAACATAATTCAAACCTAAGTATCCCACTCAAGGGCCCAATGCCCTTCTGGCTTCATATCTTACCTACATTTCTGTTTTCATACTTATATTTCACCTATATATTCTTGTAAATATCACAGGTTCCCAATACCATTATTCATCCGGCAGAGAGATTCCTAACCCAAATCGAACATGTTATTAACCCTAAATATACACTGTTACCTCAATCTAACTTTACAGAAGAGGAGGGACAGAGTTTCTCTTTAAATACCGGAATGTAGGGAATCTTCCACCTGCTGAGAACATCAAAGGTCCATGTAGAAATAATCCCTGGAGAAGATGTAGGCAGCTGTGAAGTTCCCGAGAGAGCAAAAGTCATTTTCCATGGCAAACAACCTGGTGAGGATGAAGGGATGTGTCTGTATCAGCCTCTATCAACTTCATGTAGAGAAGATAGACCAAACCAGGCCTGTGTGAAGAGGTGTTCCCAGGTGCCTATGGTTGATATACCATTCTAACTTTTGAAAGTGTTACAGGAAGTAGGAACAGCCTCCATCTCATGGGCCCTTAGAAGTAACTATTTGGACAAAGTTGTTGCCAAAGCAGTGACCTCATTCAGTTTCTGAAGGAAGTGACCTCACCTCACTTCCTTTGTGATGGAACTCTCTGAACTTGGGATCCAGGAAGAATGGCACCCAGAGCCAGTTGCAGTCCCAGGCCCAGTGGTCTCACTTGCTTCAATTTACCAAGGACAGAGTCAGTCTTTCTTAGTGCCTACAGATGTGAGGATGTTCAAATGCCAGAAAAGCTCTGAAGAGGGGCCTTTCCTGAGAAAGCAGGTAGTGGCTCACCCATGGCTAATGACAACTTCACAGAATTGGCCAAGGAGACCAGATTTGAGACAGGACAGGCCATTTGGGGGGAATATAGTATGGCCCACCATTCAGAGGACACTCTGGGTAATCACAGAACTACTTGGAGCAAAGGTGGTGCCTTTGTGGGTGTGGGTGTATGTTCATGGTCTTGTCTCATGTTCTGAGAATAGGTAGGAAAGACTGTTTGTTTGGATTGGCGTGGACTGTTTCTAGTTAGTCGTTTTGCAATGCGAGTGCTTCTATGTCTGTGTATCCCACTGTGTCCGTGGTTGTAGACATTAGAAATAAGAATGCATCAAAGGATGTGTCCTGTCTAGTAGAAAGCTTCCCAGCATTCATCTTGCCCAATTTATAAATGGACTGTGGCTTTTGTTATCAAAGGGCAACACCTGATATCTTCATAAGTTTCTGTTTTCTTTCTCAATTCTGGACACTCTGCAGAATAGCTTCATGGTTTTGTGTCCAAGATATTTACCACCTAAAAGCTCTGTTATATGGCCATGTAGTGGGTAGCTAGTGTGACCAGGAAAGTCTCAGTGGAGAAACCCTGATTTGGGCTTTTTGCTTACCTATTGTTCTGTTGCCCTGAATATCAGGAAGGTATTTACCACAGTCCAATTCTTTGTGAAGCCTGAAGAAAAATGTTTTCAAATGGAAATGAATGGACATCACCTGTAGCTCTTTGCTTAATTGCTTTGGGAATGGATTTGTCTGAAACAGCCTCTTGGCCCTGTGTGAGGCTGTGGTTAGATTCTCAGCACCTGATGGATCCCATGTGTTCATCCAAAACCAAAATGATCAAAAGAGCAGTCATTGCGGATGAAGTCTCTTGCCTTCCTCTGTAAGGTTCCTGACCTCCATCAAGTGAGAAGAGGGATTCTTTGGGTCAAATGCATTCTTCAAAGCCAAGGAGAGGCAAGCCCAAAGGTGCTTGCATTTTCTCATGCTTCCAATTCACATAAAGAATCTAAACCCCACAGTCAGTCGTCCTCAAATTGGAGAAGCAGAGCAGTATTAACGGCACACTATTTGATCACTCCAGGTTCACAGGAAGGTGTTCAGGCCACCCCGACTTTAGGCAAATGAGGGGCAAGGGAGCTAACTTTGGACACTGTCTTGTTCTGCATCCCTCATGGAAACCTCCAGCCAGAGTTTATAATGAGTATCTATATGGAAGAAGATGAGGGCCTTGTGGGAGTGTTTGGGTTTTAATTTTGGAAGTTTGTGTGGCGGTTGAAAAAGATGACTGGCTCCACCTGGTCTTGAACTCTGGTGTGATTCCCCTTAGAGACTGAGTTCTGGAACTGACCTCAGAGAATTATTGCCATGAGTTGTGTTGGGATTTTAGGAGGCCATGAATGACAGTCGCCCTTTGAAACTGAGATCTGTGCCCAGAAAGGCTTTCCACAAGGCAAGAAGGAATCTCAGCCAGAATATCACATGATTTTATTCTGAAAGACTTGGCAGCCATAGTTGAGAGGCAAAACACACATGATCTCACATTGCAGACCTCAATGGGCCTGGCTTCATGTGACCTTTTGGCGACCCTTTGGGAAGCCTTGCCTGTGAGTGTTCTCCAGAGCTTTCATTGAAATGAGCTTCCTCAACATTTAATGGTTCCTGAGTGAATTGAAAATCATAGTGCCTCCAACTTCATCCTTGAAAAATGGCTAGAGAAATACCATAGAATTTTTGAAATTTTCATGACCAGGTGGCACTGGAGAACTTTTTGATGTCCAGTTGCTGATCATGAGTATACCAGACAGTGCCTTGATTGACTGCGTTTCTTAAAAATGGTGTAGAACAGAGATGCCAGTCAGTTGGAGCCTGCTGAGTAGTGGGCCTAGAACAGTGGTGGGCAGGTGTGTGATAAAACATCTGTGTTGGGGCCATGTAGATCTGCCATTGGCTTCCAAATGGCTTGTAACTGACATGGTGCAGCAAGCAGACCCTTATATGTAAAGGCATCTTGTTATATGGAGAGGTTTCAGGGCAATGATCAGAATCGGGATGCTATGGTCAAGGGGGCAAACTATGTGAAATAGAAGCCTGACTGGTGCATTCTCCTGCAGACCCTGAGGCACCACATGTGACAGAACTCCCTCCAGCACTCTGACCAAGTTGAACTCCTTGTATTTGTGAAGCAAATAACAAACTCCCAGTGCTCTACTAAGAAAAGTAGAGCATGATCAATTAGCTTCACAGTCCACACAGAGAGACCCTTAGACTCCAGTTGCCACAGTTTACCTACAAAGTGAGAATTCAGCACTGCTGCCTCATGTTCATTGGAAAATAAGATACCATGTCCCCCAGGTCACATAGATGCAGACCAGTTTTGATGCTCTCACTATAGAGGAAGCTAAAGCTTCGGACCACAACATACATTTTAAGTGCCCAAACTCAGAGGCATTTTCTCAAGATGTCTTTAGCCTGCAGAGCTCCATGTTTGTGGAGTGTTTACCCTGTCCCTTACTTTTGGAAACTCCTCTACCACCTCCAAGCTTGTGAACACCGAGAATATTCCATTCCAGATATGTATTCACAGATTTTCTAACTCTTCTCCTCTAATTGTGTCTTATTAGGGGAGAAGGTAATGTCAAGGCATTGTTCTGAATGAGAGTGGGAAGATTTTTGTATCACACATATTTACAAACACAATGGGTTTATTTTCCTATTTTCTATTCGAAATACTGAATCTCTGACACTAATCCATAACCTACTAGACTCTGACTACTAATCCTAATATGATGGAGAATAGTAACCCTAACAGAATGGAAATACAAACAGTTCAGAGAAGGCATGGTGTATACTTGGACTTCCCTTTTGCATTATATGGGGTTGGAGTTATAAATATAGTCAATGTTTATTGAAATATTTCTCCATGTGTTTTTAACGTTAACAAATATGTGAATTCCTCTCCCCTTTCTCTGTCACCTATTCAGCACATGTATTTTTATATGCTCATATAGAATACTACCTGGTATCACACAGACTTTCTTCTGAGGTGGCTGACTTGGCAGATACAAATTGTGAGAAGAGATCACTCCTCCTAAACCCTTTTGGAACTGAAATTTCAACCTATGGGTGAGCCTCCTAGTTGAACAACATTATACATAAATCCATTTTCAGTAAAATGTATTTTTTTGGATATGTGAAGGATATTTCATTTTGAATTTCGATTGGCATATATATTGCTAATTTTTAATGTCTGTGAGTGTGTTTCTGTGTATATATATATATATATATATATATATATATATATATATATATCACTCTCCAGATTTTTCAAAATATGAAATATATGTGTCTTATTATACACTCCCTAAAATCATTCATATTCACGTATGTGGATTTATAATCAACTTTTCACAAGATTATTCTCAGAAATTCAGATTATTCATTCACCTGAAATACATATTTGTTTCCTAATACTGAAAACTAACTTCAGTAAATGCTGCATACAAATCATAATATTTCATCATTGCCTGATGGCCACGAATAGAGTGCATCACACCCAGTGTAACGTGCCACTGCACAGGTGAATAACGAGATAGAACCACAAAAAACTATCTTGTTAAGAACTTACAGCAAAATGGGGGTGCACCAAAACCTATAAGAAAGATTTTTAGCACTGAGATCTGGTAATTGGGTCTGAAAAACGAGCCAAATGTGCAACCGGAGATCCGGTCTGACTGATCCTCAAAACAATAGAGTGTCTGGGTTCCAATAGACACCCTCCACACC
This sequence comes from Callospermophilus lateralis, assembly GCF_048772815.1. Classification (NCBI taxonomy): domain Eukaryota; kingdom Metazoa; phylum Chordata; class Mammalia; order Rodentia; family Sciuridae; genus Callospermophilus; species Callospermophilus lateralis. The sequence continues at coordinate 188,931 of NW_027513239.1, forward strand.
CAACAAATGACAGGCCCAGAATACAGATTGAACTGCAGAGAAGCATCACTCAGGGGAAATCTAGTCTAGCAGGAGAAACCAGGACTAGCAGGAGAAACCAGGGGACTAGAGGCCAGGCTCTTGTGACTGGGAAGCTGGAGAACACAGAAGCGCAGGTGACAGTCCACCTGCTGTCCGCGTGACTGGGCGTCTGGAGAACACCGGCGCGCAGGAGACCGACTGCGCCACTGGGTGGCTAGTGATTGCCCACCCGCCAGTGACCTAGAGCTGAAACCAACTGGAGACAGTCCAGTTCCATCCCCGTATTCGAACATTTCGGCAAGGAGCCTGGGCCCGCCAAAGCAGAGGGGTGACGTCACTGGAGCTCGGCCTTCGGAATTCCCTACAAGTGGAATCCACTTTAGCAGGCATAGTCTACCAACACAAAGGAGAGACAACAGAGATACACAACACCGAAACAAATCTATAGAATAAAACAGAAACACAGCAATCAAATAGAGCTGGAAAGTAACATGAGCATCATGAAAAAACAAGGGAAAGAAAGGAGTACAAACAATGCAGGACAACTTAATTCTACAGGAGGACCTAGAAGCATCAGAAACAGGGATAGGGAAAGAACTTAAGGCATACCTAACTCAGATGGAAAGGAATATTAGAGAAGACATGAGGCAGCAAGTCCAAGCAATAAAAGTATATTTTGAAAATGAATTAAACAAACAAACTCAAATGGCAAACAACGAGCTTTACCAGGAGATAGAGATCTTAAAAGAAATCAAACAGTAATACTAGAAATGCAGGAAAGTATTAACCAAATTAAAAACTCAAACGAGAATATTACAAATAGACTAGATCAAGCAGAAGTCAGAATATCAGATAATGAAGACAAAGTTTATCAACTTGAAAAGAATATAATCAACACAGAAGAGAGTCTTAAATCCCACTAGCAATCTATTCAAGAGATATTGGATGTCATAAAAAATGAGAGTCATTGGGATAGAAGAAGGCATAGAGATTCAAACCAAAGGAATGGAGAACATATTAAATAAAATAATTCTAGAAAACATCCCAGAGATGAAAGATGGATCAGATTGTCAAATCCTGTAAGCCTACAGGACCCCAAACATTCAAAATCATAATAGACAAACTCCAAGACATATAATTATGAAGATAGCCAACATACAGAACAAGGAGAGAATATTAAACACTATAAGAGAAAGGAGGCAGATTACATTCAGGGGAAAACCAATTAGGTTAATGACTGATTTTTCATCATAGACTTTGAAAGCGAGAAGATCCTTGAATAATGTATTTCAAATGCTGAAAAATAATGGATTCCAACCAAGAATACTGTATCCAGCAAAATTAAGGTTCAGATTTGAAAACGAAATTAAAGTCTTTCACAATAAACAAAAGCTAAAAGAATTCGCAGCCAGAAAACCAGCATTGCAAAGCATTTTGAGCAAAATACTACAAGAAGAGGAATTGATAAATAGTGCCAAAAACTAACAGCAGGAGGTATCTCAGTAAAGGGGGAGGAAAATAACCAAAAAAGTAAAAACTAGCCAAACTAAAACATAATAAATAAATAAACATGATTGGAAGAACAAATCATATTTCAATTGTAACCTTAAATGTTAATGGCCTAAATTCACCAATCAAGAGAATGGGCTAGTAACCTGGATCAAAAAAAAATAAATCCAACAATATGCTGCCTTAAGGAGACTCATATGATAGGAAAAGACATACAGAGGGTGAAGGTAAAAGGTTGGGAAAAATCATACCACTCACATGGCCCTCAGAAGCAAGAAGGAGTGGCCATACTCATGTGGAATAAAATCAACTTCAAACCTAAGTTAATCAAAAGGGATAAAGAAGGACACTATATTCTGTTAAAAGAAACCATCCACCAACAAGACATAACAATTATGAATTTGTATGCACCAAGCAATGGAGCTGCAATGTTCATAAAACAAACTCTCCTCAAGTTCAATAGCCAAATAGACTACAACACAATAATTATGGGTGACTTCAAGACACCACTCTCGGCATGAGACAGATTCTCTAGACAAGAACTGAATAAAGAAACTATCAAACTCAACAGCACAATTTGTAACCTAGACTTAAACGACATATATAGAATATATCAGCCATCATCAAGTGGATACACGTTCTTCTCAGTTTCACATGGATCCTACTCAAAGATAGACCATATATTATGCCATAGGGCAATTCTTAGTAAATATAAAAGCATGGAGATTATACCATGCACTATATCTGATAATAATGGAATGAAACTGGAAATCAATGATGAAAGAAGGAAGGAAAAATCCTACATCACATGGAAAATGAACAACATGCTACTGAATGATCAATGGGTTACAGAAGACATAATGGAGGAGATAAAAAAAATTCTTAGAGACAAATGACAATACAGACACAACATACCAGAATCGATGGGACACAATGAAAGCAGTTTAAGCGGGAAGTTCATTTCTTGGAGTTCTTTCCTGAAAAAAAAGAAAAAAATCAACAAATAAATGAACTCACACTACACCTCAAAAACCTAGAAAAGGAAGAGCAAAACAACAGCAAATGTAGTAGAAGATAAGAAATAATTAAATTTAGAGCAGAAATCAACAAAATTGAAACAAAAAATAATTAAAAAATTTGATAAAACTAAAAGTTGGTTCTTTGAAAAAATAAATAAGATTGACAGGCCCACAGCCATGCTAATGAAGAGAAGAAGAGAGAGAACTCAAATTACTAACATACGGGATGAAACAGGCAATATCACAACAGACACTACAGAAATACAGAAGATAATTAGAAAGTATTTTGAAACACTATATTCCAATAAAATAGAAGATAGTGAAGATATCGATGAATTTTTTAAGTCATAAGATCTGCCCAGATTGAGTCAGGAAGACACACGCAATTTAAACAGACCAATAACAAAGGAAGAAATGAAAGAAGCCATCAAAAACTACCAACCAAAAGAAGCCATGGACCGGATGGGTATACAGTGGAGTTTTACAAAACCTTTAAAGAAGAATTAATACCAATATTTTTCAAGCTATTTCAAGAAAAACAAAAATAAGGAGCTTTTCCAAATTTATTCTATGAGGATAAATCACCCTGATCCCGAAACCAGACAAAGACACTTCAAAGAAAGAAAACTACAGACCAATATCTCTAATGAACTTCGATGCAAAACTTGTCAATAAAATCCTGGCGAATCGAATACAAAAGCATATCAAAAAAATTGTGCACCATGATCAAGTAAGATTCATCCCTGGTATGCAAGGCTTGTTCAATATACGGAAATCAATAAATGCCATTCACCACATCAATAGACATAAAGACAAGAACCATATGATCATCTCAATAGATGCAGAAAAAACATTTGACAAAGTTCAGCATCACTTTATGTTCAAAACACTAGAAAAACTAGGGATAACAGGAACTTACCTCAACATTGTAAAAGCTATATATGCTAAACCTCAAGCTAGCATCATCCTAAATGTGGAAAAACTGAGGGCATTCCCTCTAAAATCTGGAACAAAACAGGGATGCCCTCTATCACCACTTCTATTCAATTTAGTTCTTGAAATACTAGCCAGAACAATTAGACAGACAAAAGAAATTAAAGGCATAAAAATAGGAAAAGAAGTATTTAAATTATCGCTATTTGCAGATGTCATGAAAATATATTTAACAGACCCCAAAGGGTCTACAATGAAACGGCTAGAGTTAATAAATGAATTCAGCAAAGTGGCAGAATATAAAATTAACACGCATAAATGAAAGGCATTCCTGTATGTCAGCAACACAACTTCTGAAATGGAAATGAGGAAAACCACTCCATTCACAATATCCTCAAATAAAATAAGATACTTGGGAATCAACCTAACAAAAGACGTGAAAGTTTTATATACTGAAAACTACAGAACCCTAAAGAGAGAGAGAGAAGAAGATCTTAGAAGATGGAAAAACAAAAGACCCAGAATAGCAAAAGCAACTCTAAACAGAAAATATGAATCTGGAGGTATAGTGATTCCAGAGTTCAAACTGTACTAAAAGCAATAGTAACAAAAACAGCGTGGTACTGGTAACAAAATAGGCAGGTGGAACAATGGTACAGAATAGAGGACACAGAAACCAATCCTCAAAATTACAACTTTCTTATATTTGAAAAAGGGGCTAAAAGCATGCAATGGAAGTAGGATAGCATCTTCAAACAATGGTGTAGGGAAAATTGGGGAAAGGTGGGGCAAGAGAGAGAAGTGAACAACAGCAGATGAGGTAGAGAAAGAAGATGGGAGGGGATTAGAGGGGGTATAGTAGGGGATAGTAGGGGATAGGAAATGTAGCAGAATACAACAGTCACTAATATGACATTATGTAAAAATGTGAATGTGTAACCGATGTGATTCTGCAACTCGTATTTGGGGAAAATTGGGAGTTCATAACCCAATTGAGTCAAATGTATGAAAGATGATATAGGATGAGCTTTGTAATGTTTTGAACAACCAATAAAAAATAAATAAATAAAGGTTTAAAGTTGAGTGGGAAGAAATCAGCTAAAAAAGAGTTGAGATGCATTCATTTTGCTAAGCAGAAACTTTGTTTTGTGTACTTGTAACTATCACAAATTTATTTTACCAGAAAACTGGCTTTTAAAAATGCACATAATTGAGATTAAAGGATAATCCACTTACCTTCAAGAAAAACTCATAGCATTTCCTATATTTTTCATATTTTATTTTTTTGTGAATATTTTGACATGGACCAGGTCTAGACTTAGGCTATTCTTCCAGAATACTACCTCATCTGACAAGTTGGTACAATGTGTTGGATTGTTCTTTTCATCTTTTATTTAATAGTTTCTAGATGATAATGTGTATTTTTCCATATGTTTGTTTGGACATACATACCCAACTATATCTTTGCATTTTCTGTTTTACTGGGGAAGAGACTCATCAAAAGCTCTTTATTATATGTATCAACAATCAAACATTTAGAGCATGCAATTATACATAATTTTGCATGAAAATATTTTTGTACCATTTTTATAAAGATTTGGAATTATTAATACTGTCCCTACTGTAATTAGTAACTCCTTACAAAAAGAATTAATCAATTGACTTTATATCAATTATGAATATGAAAATTACTAAAATAAGTATTTGGCAATTAATATGCAATTGATAGAAAGTGAAATCACAAGAAAGCCATTTAAAATGTCAGTGCATATGGTCCTTAAATAATAGGTTGTTCAAAAAAAAAATTCTCTAATTCAAAAGAGTTAATATGCCATATTACAGCTAAATGTGATATAAAAACCTTAAATTATCAGTATTGATAAATAAGAATGATACCTGTTTACTTAAATATGTTTATTTGATTTTCACTGTAAGGTGTTAATTCTGGAAGACTTGAGAATTAAGAAAGACTTGGTCTATATTATTTCTAACAGGCTAATCAAAGTACTTTTAAATATATATATATATATATATATATATATATATATATATATATATATATGTAACACATATGCATGAATATAGATACATATGCATAATAAATGTATTGTAATATATTTATCAGGTGGTTATAATTTTTAAATTTTCTCAAGAAAAAAGAATGACTATAAAAAACAGTTTTAAATGTAAATTTCATAGCATAGTACTGTTTGTAATGCTATGAGAGAAAAATACTTATGGAGGGAAAATGAAAAAGGAAGAGAGAGAAGGGGGAAAATGAGGAAGAAATTGAGTAAAGAAGAGGGAGAGGAGTGTTTGATGAAAAGATAAAAGTGGAGGGGCTGGGTTTGTGACTCAGTGTTAACATGCTTGTCTAGCATGTGTGAGGCAGTGGGTTATATTCTCAGCACCACATACGAATAAATAAAATGAAGGTCTATCAACAACTGAAAAAATAAAAAAAGGAGAAATATTACCAAAATTCCAAGATTTTATGAATGTTAAATACAAAAAATTATGTTGCATAGCCTTATGTAAATTCTAGACTCCCCAAAATAATCATTAAATGCTAGATTATTAGTGATATTACTAAAAATCCATTGCTCTTTCTTCTACATTCTGTGGCATGCTAGTGCTAAAATAAATTGTATTATAACACCAAAATAAAATTCTAATATTTATACAGTAACTGACCCAGTTTAACATCAATGCAAGAAGATTCCTATGTGATATAATGTGTATTTTGACGTTCATTTTTATTCAACACTGGTACATTACTATTTCTCCAGTTAATGCACATCATAGGATGTATATTTCATCCACAATTTAGCAAATATATACACATTTGTTTTGCTTTCAATCACTTTTGCTTCAGAACACATGTATTCCTCCATGTTTCTTGACTTCTCTTTTTGTGACACTTCTTTCCAAACACATTATTTTCGATTTCCATTATCACTTTTGAAGCAAAACTGACACACCCGTCATGATAAAACATAACACTAATATTACCATTAGATGTAAAACTGGTTTAAATGAATGATTGTACATCAATATAAGATTTCTTGTATACTTTCAGATATCAATTCAATCCATTATTCAAAGTGAAACCAGTTATATCATTTATTCACAGTATGGTCTATTCATGCATTGTCTATATATTGATAGACACATGGTACACCTCTGTGTACTCCCAATAATAATTTCTATATCTTCAAAATATTGCTCCCAGAAATGGTGGAAAAAATATGCATGTCAACTGATCTACATATACATTTTATCACAGTAATATTCTGGACACAAAATGCAAAGGTCACACTTATGACTGTCCCAAAGCCTAAATGGAAAGTGAACATGGATTACTAAAAACATCCATGTCCAGGTTGCCTAATGCTCTCAAATGTCAATCCTATTGGTGATTACATATGTGTTTCTTCCTAAGACTACATTTTCAATCTCACCCTGTTGAAACTGTCTAAACCTCTCACTCATTTTATAATTTGCCTGATTTCCTACTCTCTATTCACATCTGCTTTCCTACTTTTTTCCCCAGTTCATCATTGTGACTGACTCTTCACATGTGCTGACATTTATATTCAATCTCTACCAGAAACCCTATTGCTAAAGAACTTTTGGTCCAAATTCTATACTCAATCTTCTTCGTAATCCTACCGACTATATTCCTAATCCTAGCAAAAATCCCTTTTTTAACTGGATGCTCTCTTCTACATTAAATCATCGAAGGTACAAGGATCTATGCCATTGCATATCAATTTATCTGAGACATATGTGCAGAACATAATTCAAAGCTAAGTATCCCACTCAAAGGCCAAATTCCCTTCTAGGATTCAAATCTTACCTAGATTTATATTTCAATACTTATATTTCACCTATATTTTCATGTAAATATCGCAGGTTTCCAATAACATTGTTCATCAAGCAGAATGATTCCTAACCCATATTGAACATGTTATTAATCCTAACCATACACTGTTCCTCAATCTAACTTTACAGAAGAGCAGAGACAGAGTTGGTATTACAATACAGGAATGTATGGATCTTCCACCTGCTGAGAACCTCAAAGGTCCATGTAGAAATAATCCCTGGAGAATGTGTAGGATGCTATGAACGACCTGAGAGGGCAAAAGTCATCTTCCATGGCAAAAAAAACATGGTCAGGATAAAGGGTTGTGTCTTAATCAGAATCTCTCTTCTTAATGTAGAGAAGATGGACCAAACCAAGCCTCTGTGGAGAGCTGTTCCCCAGTACCTATGGTTGATATACCATTCTAACTTATGAAAATGTCAGAGGAAGTAGGTGCAGCCTCCATCTCATGGGACCCTTGGAAGCATCTGTTAGGACAAAGTGGTTGCCAAGGCTGTGACCTCATTCAGTTCCTGAAGGAAGTGACCTACCTCACTTTCTTGGTGATGGAATCTCTGAACTTGGGATCCAGGAAACCAGGCACACAGAGCCAGTCCCAGTACCAGTCCCAGTGGTCTCACTTGTTTGGATTTACCAAGGACAGAGTCAGTATTTCTTGGTACCTACTGATGTTAGGATGGCCAAATGCCAGAAAAGCTCTGAAGAGGGGCCCTTCCTGAGAAAGCAGAAAGTGGCTCACCAATGGATCCTCACAACTTCACAGAGTTGGCCAAAGAAAACAGATCTGAGACAAGACAGGCCATTTTGGGGTAACATAGTATGGCCCACCATTCAGAGGACACACTGTATAGTCACAGACCTACTTGGGGAAAGGAGGTGCCTTTGTGGGTGTGGGTGTGAGTTTTTGGTTCTGTCTCATCTTCTGAGAATAGGTGGAAAAGGCTGGTTTTTTTTGGTATGGTGTGGACTCTTTATAGTAGGTCGTTTGACAAGGTGAGTGTTTCTTTATCTATGTATTCCACTGTGTCCATGGTTGAAGACATTAGAAAAGACAATGCATCAAGGATGTGTCCTGTCTATTAGGAAGCTTCCCAGCATTCATCCTGCCCGATTTATTAATGGACTGTGGCTTGTCTTATAGATGTGCAACACCTACTAAATTCCTAAGTTCATGTTTTCTTCCTAAATTCTGGCCACTCTCCAAAATAGTCTTATGGATTTGTGTCCAAGATATGTACCCCTCCAAGCTCTGTGACATGGCCATGTACTGGATAGCTGAAGGAAATGGGAGCATCTCAGAAAACACAGATATCAGTGTGACCAGTAATGTCTCAGTGGAAAAACCCTTCTTTTGGCCTTTTGCTTACCTATTGTTCTGTTGACCTGAATGTCAGGAGGTCTTTGCCTCAGTCCACCCATTTGGGAAGACTGATGAAAACTGTTTTCAAATGGAAATGCATGCGCATCACCTGTCGCTCTTTGTTTAATTGCTTAGGATAAGGATGTGTCTGATTCAGCCTCTTGGCCCTGTGTGATGCTGTGGCTTAGATTCTCAGCACCTCATGTATCTAAAGAAAGATTCCATGTGTGTATCCAAAACAAAAATGGTAAAAAACCACGCTGACTTTAGGAAAATAAGTGGCAAGGGAGCTCTTTTGAACACTGTCTTGGGCTGCGCCCCTCATGGAAAACTCCAGCAAGAGATTATGATTAGTGTCTATATGGAAGAGGATGAGGGCCTTGTGGGAGTGTTTTGGTTTTAATTGTGTTCATTTGTGTGGTGGTTGGAAGTGATGACTGGGTCCACCTTGGCTTGAACTCTGGTGTGATACCCTTAGAGACTGAGGTCTAGAACTGACGTCAGAGAAGTATTGCCATGAATTGTGTTGGGGTTTTAGGAGGCCATGCATGAGAGTCGCTCTTGGAAACTGAGATCTTGGACCAGGGTAGCTTTCCACAGAACACTGGGAATCTCAGCCAGGATATCACATGATTTCATTCTGAAAGACTTGGCAGCAATAGTTGAGAGTCAAAACTCACATGGACCTCATATTGTAGACCTCAATGGGCCTGGCTTCATGTGACTTTTTGGTCACTTTTTGGGAAGACTTTCCTCTGAGAGTTCTCCAGAACTTTCATTGAAATAAACTTCCTCAACATTTAATGGTTCCTGAATAAATTTAAACCCACAGTGCCTCCAACTTCATCCTTTAAAAATGGCTAGATAAGTACCATGACATTTTTTAAATTCCCATGACCAGATGGCACTGGAGTAACTTTGGATCTTCTGCTGTTGATCATGAGTGTACAAGACAGTGCCTTGATTGACTTGGTTTCATGAGAATGGTGTAGAACAGAGATGCCAGTAATTTGGAGACTGCTGAGTTGGGGCCTAGAGCAATGATGTGCAGGTGTGTGATAAAACATCTGTGTTGGGGCCATGTGGATCTGCCATTGGCTTCCAAATGGCTTGTGACTGACATGCTGCAGCCAGCAGACCCTTATATGTAAAGGCATCTTGTTATATGGAGATTTTTCAGGGCAATGTTCAGAATCAAGTTGCTATGGTCAAGGGGGCAAGCATGTGCGATAGAAGCCTGGTTGGTGCATTTATATGCAGACCCTGAGACACCACATGTGACAGAAATCCCTCCAACACTGTGCCCCAGTTGAAATCCTTGTATTTCAAGAAGCAAATACCAAACTCCAAGTGCAGCAGCAAGAAACACCACGAAAACTGGAGGATTACCAACTGGGTTCACAGTCCAAACAGGGAGACACTTAGCCCCAAGTTGCCACAGTTTACCTACAAAGAGAGAATTCAGAACTGCTGCCACATGTTCATTAGGAAAATAAGAAACAACATCCTCCAGGTCACATAGATGAAGACCCAGCTTTGATGGTCTCACTACAAAGAAAGCTAAAGCTTCTGACAACAACGTATATTTCAAGTGCCCAACCTCAGAGGCAGTTTCTCAAGAAGTCTTTAGGCAAGCAGAGCTCCATGTTTCTGGAGTGTTTACCCTTTCCCTTACTTTTGGAAACTCCTCTACCACCTTCAAGGATGTGAACTCCTGAGCATTTTCCATTCCAGATATGTATTAACAGATTTTCTAATTCTTCTCCTCTAATTGTGTCTTACTTGGGGCGAAGGTAATGTCAAGGCATTTTTCTGGATGAGAGTGGAAAGATTTTTGTTTAGCATATGTTTGCAAACACATTGGATTCATTTTCCTATTTTCCATTTGAAATACTGAATCCCTGACACTAACCCATACTGTACTAGAATCTGACTACTAATCCTAATATGATGGAGAAAAAGAATCCTAACAGAAAAGAAATAGAAGCTGTTCAGAGAAGGCATGGTAAATATTTGGACTTGCCTTTTGCAAGTAGGTGTTATAATTCTAGTCAATTTTTAATTTAAATAGTCCTCCATGTGTTTTTAAAGTTAACAAATATGTGAATTCCTGTCTCCCTTTCTCTGTTTCCTATTCAGCACATCTATTTTATATGCACATAAAGAATCCTACCTTTTATCACGTGTATATTTTTGTGCGGTAGCTGATTTGGCAGATACAAATTTTGAGAAGAGATCACTCCTCCTAGATGCTGTTGGAACTGAAAATTGAACCTATGGGTGAGCTTCCTAGGAGAACAACATTATACATAAATCCCTGTTAAGTAAATTGAATATTTTTAGATCTGTGAATGATGTATATTTCATGGTGAATTTCGATTGGCATATATGTTGCTACATTTTAAAATTTGTGTGTGTGTGTGTGTGTATACACACATACACACTCTCCAGATTTTTCAAAATATGAAATATATGTGTCTTATTTACACTCCCTAAATTCATTCATGTTCAAGTATGTGGATTTATAATCAACTTTTCACAAGATTATTTTCAGAAATATTCATCCACCTGAAATTCATATTTGTTTTCTGTTACTGAAAACTAACTTCAGTGAATGGTGCATACGTATCCTGTTGAAAGTCACAGCCGAAGGGGCCACAGAAAACTTCCAGGTGCCAGCAAACTTTCAGCTGCAGGCTGATGATTGGCTGACAGCGGCCTTAGAAACTTCTAGCTCATTGTCTCCTCTGTGGTGATGCTCATTGGAGATGCTCATTGAGATGTTTCCCCGCCTTTCAGACTTCCAGCTTATGATTGGCTCACAGCAGCCCCAGCAACATCTAGCTGATTGGCTCCTCTGCGGTGATGCTTATTGGGCTGTTTCCCTGCCCATTCAGACCATGGAGCTGCTCATTGGGGGACTTTTTTGGCTCTGCCCACGTGACCCAGCCAATCTGCCTTAAGAGCAGGAGGATTGTGAGAAGTGGATAGAGGCTTGTGTGGGAGGGAGAGGCTTTTGGGAAGCTGGTGTTGGGAGTTGGGGTTCTGAGGATTTTTCCTGAGAGGCTGTTTTGCTTGGCGTGTGTGGTTCTAAAAATAAAGTTAGTTTCTTTTGACAAGTGGATTCTGATTGTGCCCAGCCAGACAGCGGCATTTGGTGGCTCATATGGGGAGCGACTGAGGGTAACTGATAAGGTAAACTGCTCACTCTTGAGGGCAGGGCGAGAGGATGGGTAGCCATTTTATGATTCCTCTTTTGTTTTAAGTTGCCTGTCCCTGGAGATGAGTGAGATGGAAGAAAAACTGCTCACATCTGAGGAAAAACTATTTGTGTCTGAGGAACAGATAGGGAGAAAGGCTATAATAATTTTTTGTTGTTCCATTTTTATTTCGTTCTATCTCTTTTTTTGTTTGGTGTTATCTTGTTGGTTTGTATTATAGTGGAAATATGGGATCAAAAATTAGTAAAAAACAAACCAAAAAAGTGTTAAGTAAATTTTTAGAGGAAGGAGGCATCCCAGTAAAATCAAGAGCAGTCATGGCAATTGTTGATAGAATACAAAAATGTAGACCATGGCTTTTTAAGAAGGAGTTGTTAAATATATCACAATGGAACCATCATGGTGCAAATTTAAAAAGAATAGAAAAGAAAAGCCCAGGGATTCTGCCAGTTGGCACATTGCCATTGTGGACATTCATATCTTGTTTGCTTAGTTCAAAGCCTTCAGTTCAGTCAATGGTAGAGGAAGAAGAAGACATATTGATTCAAGTAAAACAGAAGGTGTCTCAAGTTAGTCAGACAGAAGAAAAAATTCAAGTAAAAGAGAAGGTCTCTCGAGCTAGTCAGATAGAGGAAACTATTCAAGTAAAAGAGAACGTCTCTCGAACTAGTCAGACAGAGGAAAAAATTCAAGTAAAAGAGAAGGCCTCTAAAGCTAGTTAGACAGAGAAAGAAAGTGTAAAACAGTAAAAAACATCAGGGGAAATTTACAACAGGAGACTGCTACTAACACCTTTCTATCACCAGATGACATAAGTGTCCAACTAACAAGGCCACTTTCTTATGCTGGGAGGCCCCCAACTCCCGCAGTTGATAGTTAGGATCCTGAGACAAGATCTCAAATATTAACATGCCCTGTATTTGAGGGAGGAGGGCAGCGTGTTTACCATGCTTTAAATTTCAAAACAGTGAAGCAGCTAAAAGAGGCTGTAACAACCTATCGTCCTCAAGCACCCTTCAATGTAATCATGGTCGAATCCATTAACAACTTGAACATGAAGCCAGTGGATTGGGCTAATATGTGTAATGTTGTGCTAAATGGAGGACAATGCATGTTATGGAAGGTTGCCAATGAGGAATGTTGAAAGGAGACAGCTAGGCGAAATGCAGGAGCTGGTTATCCTCAGACAAATCTAGATATGTTGTTAGGAAAGGGACCTTATGAAGATCAGCAGCAGCAAATTGCATATGATCATGGTGTATGTGCACAAATTGGTGTAGATGCAATTAAGGCATGGAAGACTTTACAAGAACATGGAGGTTTACAAGGTCAATTATCTAAGGTAATACAAGGAGCTAATGAAACTTATGCTGAATTTGTAGATAGGCTTATTCAAAGAGCTACCAGAGTTTTTGGGAATACAGAACAAGCAATGCCATTACTAAAACAACTGGCTTATGAGCAAGCGAATCGTTGTTGCAGAGATATCATTAGACCATGGAAAAATGAAGATTTAAACACATTGATTTAATTATGTAGAGACATTAATGAACAAGAGCAAGTCATGGCAGCTGCAGTAAAACAGGCTTTAGTTGCCAGATACATTAATGAACAAGGGCAAATTGTGGCAGCTACAGTAAAACAGGCTTTAGATGCCAGACCAAGAACATGCTACCAATGTGAAGAAACAGGACATTTTAAAAGGAATTGGCCCATAGAAGGAGGGTTTAACAATATTAGGTATCAAAGGAGTAGAATACCAGGTATTTGGCCACAATGCCATAGAGGGAGACATTGGGCTAATGAGTGCTGTTCTCAAACCACCATAGAGGGTACTCAATTATCAAAAAATGAACAAGGACCAGGTGTTTATCCACGATATCATGGAGAAAGGCATTGGGCTCAATTGCCAAATAAATGGACAGGGGGTTCCAATGCTCCGGGGCCCCAAACCACAAATATACAGAGCACTGGAGGAACCCAGCAACCCCATCAGGGTAGTGCCCAGGACACATTGTCCATCAGATCCCTCATCAGACAAACCAGAGGGAGCACAGTGTTGGACATCTACGCCTCTGCCAGATCAGTACTAACTCCAGAGATGGGAGTTCAAATCATTCCCACAGGGGTAAAAGGACCTCTTCCCAAAGGAACCATGGGCTTATTATTTGGATGCAGCTCTTCTACTCTAAAAGAACTTATGATAAGTCCTGAGGTGATTGATCCCGATTATGAAGGTGAAATAAAAATTATAGCCAGTTCTCCAAAGGACATATCAGTAATTTCACAAGGAGATAGAATAGCACAGTTACTAATAATACCCAGCCTATATGATAAATTTTCCAGTCGTACTGTAGAAAGATGTTCCAAGGGATTAGGCTCCACAGGTGTAGATTTGGCTATGCTTTCTTTAAATTTAGATTCTCGCCCCATGCTAAAACTAAATATTCAAGGGCATGAATTGAATGGGCTACTGGATACAGGTGCAGACATTAGCATCATCTCTCGTCAAGAATGGCAAAAACATTGGCCATTACAACAAGCCACTCAAACGCTTCGAGGCCTATAAGTGGCGACTAATCCCCATAGAAGTAAAATGGTATTAGATAGGAAGGATCCTGAAGGATGTGAAGGAACTATACAGCCATATGTATTAGATCATCTTCCCATAAATTTATGGGGACGAGATGTCCTAGATCAATTAGGTTTGACATTAACAAATAACATCAACCAAAATGCAGCCACTATTATGACTAGACAAGGTTTTAGGAAAGAAAAAAGATTAGAAAAACAAGAATAAGTCATAGCAGCACCAATACAAATAGATCAAGGAACAGAGAGACATGGGTTGGATTTTCAGAAAGGGCCACTGAGACAATAAAAATTACCTGAAAATCAGAAAGACAGTATGGGTTCCTCAGTGGCCCCTGACTAAAGAAAAGATACAAGCAGTCCATGACCTGGTAAAACAACAATTAGCAGAAGGACATATACAACCGACTGTATATCCCCAAAATACTCCCATTTATGTCATCAAAAAGAAATCTGGTAAATGGAGACTATTGCAAGATTTTAGAGCCATTAATAATGAGATGGTTATTATGGGACCTGCTCAATCAGGGATTCCTCAATTGTCTGCTTTGCCAATAACCTGGTATGCTTTAGTTATAGATATTAAATATTTTTTTTTCAATTATAATTCATCCTAAGGATAGTCCAGGTTTTGCTTTTACTATCCCTGCACTGAATCATGAAGGTCCTGATCAGAGATATGAATGGAAAGTACTCCCTCAAGGGATGGCTAACAGCCCAACTATGTGTCATATTTATGTTAACAAAGTAATCCAGCCACTTAGAAATCAAAATTCTGAACACAAATATTTCACTATATGGATGATGTATTATTAGCACACAAAGCTAAAAACACATTGCTAGAAAGTTATGCCACACTTACAAACTTATTAAAAATTATAATGTAGAGATAGCAATAGATAAAGTACAATTAAATTTTCCAATTAATTATTTAGGAGTTCTGTTATCCTCAACCATGGTCAGTACACCAAAAATTCAAATACGAGTAGATCAACTCAAATCACATAACGACTTTCAAAAGTTATTAGGAGACATAAATTGGATAAGGCCTTATCTAGGTATACCAACAGGAGAGTTGGGACCTTTATTTGATATCCTAAAAGGTCTATCAGATAAAAATTCACCCTGCATGTTAACACCTGAAGCAAGAAAGGCATTAAAAATCAATGAAACATATATGGAAAATATGCATTTGGATAGAATTGATATAAGTTTGCCTTTATTATTTATTGTACTACCAACAAAAAATATTCCTACAGGAGTATTTTGGCAAGAAGGTCCATTATTATGGATACATTTATCTTATTCTCCTTACACTATTCTTACTAGGTATCCTGAGGCTTTAGGATAATTAATACTCAAAGGAATTAAAGCAGCAAAGGGAGTGTTTGGAATTTCTTCCAATAAAATTTTTACTCCATATACTCTGAATCAAATTGATGAGTTAGCTAATGAGTTAAATACTTGGGCAATAATCATGGTCCAATCTAATGTTTCATTTGATAACCACTTACCATCTAACCCTTTTTTGTCTTTTTGGTCATCGCATCCTGTAATTTTTCCAAAATTGAGAAGAAAAACACTTATCATGAATGCTTCAAATATATTCACTGATGTATCAAATAATGGTACAGCAGCAATAGTTATACCTGATAAAACTTATAAATTTTTAGTACCCAAACAATCAGCTCAAAAGGTAGAGATTAATGCATTATTACAAGCTTTTGAGATATTTAAATATTCTGTATTTAATTTATTTTCCGATAGTCAGTATATAGTTAATGCTATAGTATCCCTTGAAGTTGCTGGTAAGATTTCTCCTTTCTCTACTGTTTTCTCTTTACCTTCCAATATAAAAAGTCTAATCTGGGACAGAAAAGATCTATTCTTTATAAGACATATCAGGGCACATCCAAAAAGAAGATGATTTGACTCAAGGCCTTATCAGCTGATATCCAAAATTCCAGTTTGACTATCCTTACATCTGAGATAGAACCAGGATGCTTTTTTCATTATCTATTTTATTATTGCCCGTTCCCACATTCTATTTTGTTTTTTGAGCTCATACAGACGTAGTTTAATGTTTTGCTGATCAGTTCTATTTTTTGACAAAAGAGTTTTTGAACAATGCAATGGAGATTTCACGTGTAAAAAGTTATAAGGCCTTTACTATTAGGTTATGTGTTGTATGTATTATATTATGTGTGCACACTTGTGTTTTGTGTTATATGTTTGAATGTTCGTATGTCCATATATGATATATGATGAGCGCTCATAAAAAAAATGGATCCAAATATTTTTTTATTCACATTATTTAAATGGTTTAATTTAAATTGGGTAAAGAGCTGTTGAGGTTTGTTTTAAAATTTGAAAAAAAGGAGGTTAACAGATCTGTTTCCTTTCTTTCACCTTTCCTTTTCATTATATTTAATAATTATCTTCAAGACAATGTAAATAGTTAAGAAAATTGTTTTCTTTCAGTGCCTTCTGGAATGTTACGTAATTTTTCTTTAGCCATTATTGCCAGAATTCCTATCTTCATCCCAGTGCTGGTGAAATCAAAGATAAAACCAATCTACAGCTTCTGCAATAGCCATCACTGAAATGCTTGCAGAACTTGCCTAGACACATTGAGAACTCTCCTGTATGCATTGTAAACTACCTGTTTGTGCAGCGACTTGTGGTAGTGTTCGGGTATATTTGCTGATGATGTCATCGGTGGTACAATTTTTCCAAAAGGAGCCGTCAATTGGCTTGGTGTATCTTCCTCTCTTCTGTGTGTCATTATCGTCCAGCTAATGTTTGGGGGCCATTAGAGGTGAGGCAAAGAACCTCACCACCCCCCGGTGGTACAAAGACCTCTCCACAGGTGTTGCTGTAAACTGGACCAGTAGTCAGTGATGGGTAAGATCCAATTGCAATGGTACCAACTTAACGGGTAAGGACCATATGTACTATTGGACAACCTAAGGCAGGCACTGTCCCTAAGCCACATGTGTGTTGTTTAAACAGAGAGGGGGAGATGTTGAGAGCCACATCCAAAGGGGCCCCAGCAAAATTCCAGAAGCCAGCAAACTTCCAGCTGCTGGCTGATGATTGGCTCACAGCAACATCTAGCTGATTGGCTCCTCTGCGGTGATGCTCATTGGGCTGTTTCCCTGCCCTTTCAGACCACGGAGTTGCTCATTAGGGGACTTATTTGGCTTTGCCCACATGACCTAGCCAATCGGCCTCAAAAGCAGGAGGATTGTGGGAGGTGGAGAGTGGCTTGTGTGGGAGGAAGAGGCTTTTGGGAAGCCAGTGGTGGCAGTTGGGGCTCTGAGGGTTTTTCCTGAGAGGCTGTTTTGTTTGGCGTGTGTGGTTTTAAAAATAAAGTTAGTTTCTTTTGACAAGTGGCTCCTGATTGTGCCCAGCAAGACTGCGGCATTATCCTAATATTTCTACAGTAACTGCCCCAGTTTAACAGCAATGCAAGTAGACTCTTATGGGACATGATTTGTATTTTGATGTTCATTTTTATTCAACACTGGTACATTACTATTTCTTCAGTTTATGCACATGAGAGGATATATATTTCTTGCACAAGATGGCAAATTTATAGGCATTTGTTTCACTTTCAATCACTTCCTGCTTCAAAACACATGCATTACTCCAGGTTTCTTAACTGGTCTATTCGTGAGACTTCTTTCCAAACACATTATTTCCGATTTTCTTTATAATTGTTTAAGCAAAACTCACACACCCTTCATGATAAACCATAACTATCATTTCACAATTAGATGTATAACTGTTTGGAATGAATGATTGTATATCAATATAAGATTTCTTATATATTTTCTGATATCAATTCAATCCATGATTTAAAGTGGAACCAGTTATATTATTTATTCACAGTATGGTCTATTCATGCATTATCTATATTCATAGACACAGGGTACACCTCTTTGTACCCCCAATACTAATTTATACGTTTTCAAAATATTGCTCCCAGTAATAGAGGAAGAAATACTCATGTCACCTGATCTAAATATGCATGTTATCACAGTAATATTCTGGATGCAAAATGCAAAATTCACACGTGTGATTGTACCAAAGCCTAAATGGACACTGAACATGGATTACTAAAAACATCCATGTCCAGCTTGCATAACGCTCTCAAATGTCAATCCTATCGGTGACTACATATTTGTTTCTTCCTAATATATTCAACCTCAAAACTGTTGAAAATGTCTAATACTATCACTCACCCTGTACTTTGCCTGATTTCCTAATGTCTCTATTGATATCGGCTTTCCTACATATTTTCCCCAGTTCATCATTGTGACTGACCCTTCACATGTGCTGACATTGATATTCACTCTCTAACCAAAACCCAATTGCTAAAGAACTTTTGGTACAAATACTAAATTCACCCTTGTTCCAAAATCTACCGACTATCTTCCTGATCCTATTGATTATCCCTGTTTGAGTGGATGTTCTCCTCTACATTCAATCATCCAAGGTACAAGTCCTATGGCATTGTATATCGACTTATCTGAGACATGTGTGCAGAACGTAATTTAAAGCTATGTATCGCAATCAATTGCCCAATGCACTTCTGAGCTTCAAATCTCACCTAGATTTCTGTTTACATACTTATATTTCACCTCTGTATTCCTATAAATATTGCAGGTTCCCAATACCATTATTCATCCCACAGAATGATTCCTAAACCAAATCGATCCTGTTATTATCCCTAACCATACACTGTTGCCTCAATCTAACATTACAAAAGAGCAGGGACAGAGTTCACCTTACAATACAGGAATGTAGGGGATCTTACACCTGCTGAGAACCTCAAATTTCTATGCAGAAATGATCCCTGGAGAAGATGTAGGCAGCTATGAAGGACCTGAGAGAGCAAAAGCCATCTTCCATGGCAAACACCTTGTGATAACGAAGGGATGTGTATGAATCAGCCTCTCTCTTCTTAATGTAGAGAAGATGGACCAAACCAGACCTGCGTGCAGAGGTGTTCCCGGGTGGCCATTGTTGATATACCATTCAAACTTGTCAAAGTGTCACAGGAAGTAGGGGCAGCCTCCATCTCATGAGACCCATGAAAGCAACTGTTAGGACAAAGTGGTTGCCAAGGCAGTGATCTCATTCAGTTCCTGAAGGAGGTGACCTACCTAACTTCGTTGGTGATGGAACTCTCTGAAATTGGGATCCAAGAAGCCAGGCACCCAGAGCCAGTCTCAGTCCCAGTCCCAGTGGTCGAACTTGTTTGGATTTACCAAGGACAGAGTCAGTCTTTCTTGGTACCTAATGATATGAGGATGGCCAAATGCCAGTAGAGCTCAGAAAAGGGGCCTTTCCCTAGATAGCAGGTATTGGCTCAAAGCTGCCTGCTGACAACTTCGTAGAGTGGGCCAAGAAGAACAGATCTGAGACAGGCCAGGCCATTTTGGGGGAACATAGTATGGCCCACCAGTCAGAGGACACTCCAGATCGTCACAGACCTACTTCAGGGAAGGAGGTGCTTTTGTGGATGTGGATGTGAGTTTGTGGTTTTGTCTCATGTTCTGAAAATAGGTAGGAATGGTGGTTTGTATGGTTTGGAGTTGACTGTTTCTAGGAAGTCGTTTGGCAAGGCGAGTGTTTCTATGTCTGTGTATCCACTGTGTTCGTGGTTGTAGTCTTTAGAAAAGAGAATGCATCAATGGAGGTTTCCTGTCTAGTTGGAAGCTTCCCAGCATTGATCCTGCCCACTTTATAAATGGACTGTGACTTGCCTTATGGATGGGCAACACCTACTATCTTCCTAAGGTCCTGTACACATCTTGATTTCTGGCCTCTCTCCAGAATAGGCTCATGGTTTTGTGGCCAAGATATGTACCACCTCCAAAATCTGTTACATGGCCATGTAATGGATAGCTGAAGGGAATGGGAACATCTCAGAAAACTCAGATATCAGTGTAACCAGTAAAGTCTCAGTTTAAAAACCTTGCTTTGGCCCATTTGCTTACCTATGGTTATGTTGCCCTGAATGTCAGGAAGGTATTTGCCTCAGGCCACCCCTTTCTGAAGCCTGAAGAAAACATTTTTCAAATGGAAATGAATGGGCATCACCTGTGGATCTTTGCTTAATTGCTTTGGAAAGAGATGTGTCTGAATCAGCCTCTTGGCCCTGTGTGAGGTTGGGGCTTTGATTCTCAGAAGGTGATAGATCTAAAGAAAGATCCCATGTGTGCTTGGGTTTTCTATTGCCTCCAACTCACATAAAGGATTTATACCTGACAATAAGTAGGATTAAATTGGAGAATCAGAACAGTATTAACGGCAGGCCTATTTGATCACTCCTGGTTCACAGGAAGGGTTTCTAGGTCACCCTGACTTTAGGCAAATGAGGGGCAAGGGAGTTTATTTTGGAAACTGTCTTGGGCTTCGCCCCTCATGGAAAATTCCATCCACAGGTTACGATGAGTGTCTATATGGAAGATGATGAGGGCCATGTGGCAGTGTTTTGGTTTTAATTGTGGTCATTTGTGTGCTGGTTGGAAGAGATGACTGGGTACACCTGGACCTGAACTCTGGTGTGATTCCCCTTAGAGACTGAGTTCTGGAACTGACTTCAGGGAAGTATTGCCATTAATTTTGGTGGGATTTTAGGAGGCCACACATGAGAGTCGCCCTTGGAAACTGAGATCTAGTCTCAGGGTGTCTTTCCACAGTGCACTGGGAATCTCCACCAGGATATAAGACGATTTTATTCTGAAAGACTTGGCAACCATAGTAAAGAGTCAAAACACATATTGAACTCACATGGAGTAGACATCAATGGGTCAGGCTTCATGTGACATTTTGGCCACTCGTTGGGAAGCATTGCCTTTTAGAGTTCTCCAGAGCTTTCATCCTCACCATTTAATGGTTCCTGAATAAATTGAAAAACCAGTGCATCCAACTTGATACTTGAAAAATGGCTAGATAAATACCATGAAATTTTTGAAATTCCCATGACCAGGTGGCACTGGAGAACCTTTGGATGTCCTGTTGCTGATCATGAGTGTACCAGACAGTGCCTTGAATCACTGGGTTTCATGAAAATGGTGTAGAACAGAGATGCCAGTAAGTTGGAATTTGCTGAGTAGTGGGCCTAGAAAAGTGGTGGGCAGGTGTGTGATTAAACATCTGTGTTGGTGTCATGTGGATTGGCCATTGGCTTCCAAATCCCTTTTGACTGACATGGTGCAGCCAGCAGACCCTTGCATGTAAAGGCATCTTGTTATATGGAGAGGTTTCAGGGCAATGTTCAGAATCAAGTTGCTAGGGACAAGGGGGAAGTCTATGTTGGATAGAAGACTGGTTGGTGCATTCTCCTGGCAGACCCTGACCCACCACACATGACAGAACTCCCTCCAGCACTGTGTCCCAGTTGAACTACTTGTATTTCGTGAAGCAAACACCAAACTCCCATTGCAGCAGCTAGAAAGACCATGAAAAATGGAGGATGACCACATGGCTTCAGAGTCCACACAGGAAGACACTTAGCCCCCATTGGCCACAGTTTACATACAAAGAGAGAATTCTGCACTACTGCCTCATGTTCATTAAAGAATAAGAAAACATGTGCTCCAGGTTACATAGATGCAGACCCAGCTTTGATGGTCTCACTGCAAAGGAAGGTAAAGCTCCTGACTACAACATATATTTCCAGTGCCCAAACTCAGAGGCAGTTTCTCATAAGTCTTCCGGTCAGCAGAGCACCATGTTTGTGAAGTGTTTACCCTGTCCCTTACTTTTGGAAACTCTTCTACCACCCCCAAAGTTGTGAACTCCTGAGCATATTCCATTCCAGATAAGTATTCATAGATTTTCTAACTCTTCTCCTCTAATTGTGTCTAACTTGGGGCGAAGGTAATGTCAAGGCATTGTTCTTGATGAGAGTGGGATGATTATATTTAGCACATATTTGCATAAACATTGGATTCATTTTCCTAATTTTCATTCGAAATACTGAATCACTCACACTAACCCATACCCTACTAGACTCTATATTCTGACTCCTAATCCTAATATAATGGAGAAAAATAACCCAAAATGAATAGACATATAAGCATTTCAGAGGAGACATGGTGTATAATTGGACTTGCCTTTTGCATTATGTAGAATTGGAGTTATAAATCTAGTCAATTTTTTGTTGAAATAGTTCTCCATGTGTTTTTTTAACTTTTGTTGTTTGTTGTTCAAAACATTATATAGTTCTTGATATATCATATTTCACACTTTGATTCAAGTGAGTTATGAACTCCCATTTTTATCCCGTATATAGTTTGCAAAATCATATCAGTTACGCATCCATTGATTTACATATTGCCATACTAGTGTCTGTTGTATTTTGCTGCCTTTCCTATCCTCTACTATCCCCCCTCCCCTCCCCTCCCCTCCCATCTTCTCTCTCTACCCCCTATACTGTAATTTATTTTTCCCCCTTGTATTTTTCCCTTTCCCCTCACTTCCTCTTGTCCGTAATTTTGTATAACCATGAGGGTTTTCTTCCATTTCCATGTAATTTCCCTTCTCTCTCCCTTTCCCTCCTACCTCTCATCCCAGTTTAATGTTAATCTTCTTCTCATGCTCTTTATCCCTACTCTGTTCTTTGTTACTCTCCTTATATCAAAGAAGACATTTGGCATTTGTTTTTTAGGGATTGGCTTCCTTCACTTAGCATAATCTGCTCTAATGCCATTCATTTCCCTGCAAATTCTATGATTTTGTCATTTTTTAATGCTGAGTAAAACTCCATTGTGAATTAATGCCACATTTTTTAACCATTCGTCTATTGAAGGGCATCTAGGTTGGTTCCACACTCTTGCTATTGTGAATCGTGCGGCTATGAACATCAATGTAGCAGGGTCCATGTACCATGCTCTTTTTACGTCTTTATGAAATAGACCGAGAAGAGTAGTAGCTGGGTCAAGTGGTGGGTTCCATTTCAAGCTTTCCATGAAATCTCCATACCGCTTTCAAAATTGGCTGCACCAATTTGCAGCCCCACCAGAAATGTACATGTGTACCCATTTACACACATCCTCGCCAAAACTTGTTGATGTTTGACTTCATAATGGCTGCCAATCTTACTGGAGTGAGATGGTATCTTATGGTGGTTTTGATTTGCATTTCTCTGACTGCCAGAGATGGTGAGCATTTTTTCATGTACTTGTTGATTGATTGTATTCCTCCTCTATGAAGTGTCTGTTCAGGTCCTTGGGCCATTTGTTGATTTGGTTATTTTTTATCTTATTGTCTAATTTTTGAGTTCTTTGTATACTCTGGATATTAGGGCTCTATCTGAAGGGTGAAGAGTAATGATTTGTTCCCAGGATGTAGGCTCCCTATTTACCTCTCTTATTCTTTCTTTTGCTGAGAAAAAAAAATTAAGTTTGATTAAGTCCCATTTCTTTATTCTTGTTATTAACTCTTGTGCTATGGGTGTCCTATTGCGGAATTTAGAGCCCGACCCCACAGTATGTAGATCGTAGCCAACATTTTCTTCTATCACACGCCGTGTCTCTGATTTGATATCAAGCTCCTTGATCCATTTTTTGTTAACTTTTGTGCATGTCGAGAGGAAGGGATTCAGTTTCATTTTTTTTCATATGAATTTCCAGTTTTCCCAGCACCATTTGTTGAAGATGCTATCCTTCCTCCATTGCATGCTTTTAGCCCCTTTATCAAATATAAGATAGTATGTAGTTTTTTGGATTGGTTTCTGTGTCCTCTATTCTGTACCATTTGTCCACCCGCCTGTTTTGGTACCAGTACCATGCTCTTTGTGTTACTATTGCTCTGTAGTATAGTTTGATGTGTGGTATCGCTATACCGAGTGATTCACACTTTCTGCTTAGCATTGTTTTTGCTATTCTGGTCTTTTATTTTTCGATATGAATTTCATGATTGCTTTCTCTATTTCTACATGAAATGCCGTTGGGATTTTGATTGGCATTGCATTAAACCTATAGAGAACTTTTGGTAATATCGCCATTTTGATGATGTTAGTTCTGCCTATCCATGAACAAGGTATATTTTTCCATCTTCTAAAATCTTCTTCTATTTCTCTCTTTAGGTTTCTGTAGTTTTCATTGTATAAGTTTTTCACCTCTTTTGTTAGGTTGATTCCCAAGTATTTTATTTTTTCTGAGGATATTGTAAATGGAGTGGTTGTCCTCATTTCCATTTCAGACAATTTTTCGCTGATATACAGGAATGCCTTTGATTTGTGCATGTTGATTTTACATCCAGCCACTTTGGTGAATTCATTTATTATCTCTAATAGTTTCTTTGTAGACCCTTTTGGGTCTGCTAGGTATAGAATCATGTCATCTGCAAATAGTGATAATTTAAGTTTTTCTTTTCCTATTTTTATGCCTTTAATTTCTTTTGTCTGTCTAATTGCTCTGGCCAGTGTTTCTAGAACTATGTTGAACAGAAATGGTGAGAGAGGGCATCCCTGTCTTGTTCAAGATTTTAGAGGGAATGCCTTCAATTTTTCTCCATTCAGAATGATGCTAGCCTGAGGCTTAGCATAGATTGCTTTTACAGTATTGAGGTAGGTTCCTGTTATCCCTAGTTTTTCTAGAGTTTTGAACATAAAGGGATGCTGTACTTTGTTGAATGGTTTTTCTGCATCTATCGAGATGATCATATAGTTCTTATTTCTAAGTCTATTGATGTGGGAAATAACATTTATTGATTTCTGTATATTGAACGAACCTTGCATCCCATGGATGAATCCTACATGCTCATGGTGCACAATTTTTTGATATGTTTTCGTATCCGATTCACCAGAATTTTATTGAGGATTTTTGCACCTAGGTTCATTAGAGATATTGGTCTGTAGTTTTGCTACTTTATAGTGAGTTTCTCTGGTTTAGGAATCAGGGTGATGTTGGCCTCGTAGAATGAATTTGGAAGTTCTCCCTCTTTTTCTATTTCCTAAAATAGCTTGAAATGTATTGGTATTAATTCCTCTTTAAATGTTTTTTAAAACTCCGCTGTATACACATCCGGTCCTGGGCTTTACTTAGTTGATAGTCTTTGGATGGTTTCTTCTATTTCCTCCATTGATATTGGTCTGTTTAGGTTGTCCATATCCTCCTGACTCAATCTGGGCAGATCAGATGACTTAAGAAATTTATCGATGTCTTCACTATCTTCTATTTTATTGGAGTATAAGGATTCAAAATATTTTCTGATTATCTTCCGTATTTCTGAAGTGTCTGTTGTGATATTGTCTTTTTCATCCCGTATGCTAGTAATTTGAGTTCTCTCTCTTCTTCTCTTCATTAAAATGTCTAAGGTTCTGTCGATTTTATTTATTTTTTGAAAGAACCAACGTTAAGTTTTGTCAATTTTTTCAATTGTTTCTTTTGTTTCGATTTCATCAATTTCAGCTCTGTTTTTAATTATTTCTTGCCTTCTACTTCTTTTTCTGTTGTTTTCTTCTTCTTTTTCTAGGGTTTTGAGATGAAGTATGAGATCATTAATTTGTTGGTTTTTTTCTTTTTTTAAGGAATGAATTCCAAGCAATGAAATTTCGTCTTAAAACTGCTTTCAATGTGTCCCATAGATTTTGATATGTTGTGTCTGTGTTTTCATTTATCTCTAAGAATTTTTTAATTTCCTCCTTGATGTCTTCTAAAACCCATTGATCATTCAGTAACCTATTGTTTATTCTCCAAGTGATGCATGATTTTTCTTTACTTCTTTTATCATTGATTTTCAGTTTCATTCCATTATGATCAGATGAGATTCATGGCATTATCTTTACTCCTTTATATTGTGTAAGAGTTGCCCTGTGATGTAATATATGATCTATTTTGAGAAGGATCCATGTGCTGCTGATAAAAAAGTGTAACTGCTTGATGTTGGGTGATTTATTCTGTATATGTCAATTAAGTCTATGTTATTAATTGTGTTATTGAGTTCTATACTGTTGCCTCAATCTAACATTACAAAAGAGCAGGGACAGAGTTCGCCTTACAATAAAGGAATGTAGGTTATCTGCAAACTACTGAGAACCTCAAAGTTCCATGCAGAAATGATCCCTGGAGAAGATGTAGGCAGCTATGAAGGACCTGAGAGAGCAAAAGCCATTTTCCATGGCAAACGACCTGGACAGGAAAAAGGGATGTGTCTGAATCAGCCTCTCTCTTCTTAATATAGAGAAGATGGACCAAACCAGCCCTGCGTGTACAGCTGTTCCCACGTGCCTATTGTTGATATTCCATTCTAAGTAGTCAAATTTTCACAGGAAGTAGGGGCAGCCTCCATCTCATGGGACCCATGGAAGCAACTGTTAGGACAAAGTGGTTGCCAAGGCAGCGACCTCATTCAGTTCCTGAAGGAAGTGACCTACCTAACTTCCTTGATGACGGAACTCTATGAACTTGGGATCCAAGAAGCCAGGTACCCAGAGCCAGTCACAGTACCAGTCCCAGTGGGCCCACTTTTTTGGATTTACAAAGTACAGAGTCAGACCTTCTTGGTAACTACTGATGTGAGGAGGGACAATTGCCAGTAGAGCTCTGAAGAGGGTCTTTTCCTGAGATTGCAGGTAGTGGCTAACCGCTGACTCCTTACAGTTTTACAGAGTTGGCAAAGGAGACCAGATCTGAGACATGACAGGCCATTTCGGGGGGAAAATATTATGGCCCACCAGTCAGAGGACACTCCAGATGGTCACAGTCCTACTTGGGGGAAGGAGGTGCCATTGTGGGTGTGGGTGTGAGTTTGTGGTGTACCAGACAGTGCCTTGATTAAATGGGTTTAAGGAAAATTGTGCAGAACAGAGTTGCCAGTAAGTTGGACCCTCCTGAGTAGTGGGGCCAAAGCTGTGGTGTGCAGGTGTGTGATAAATCATTTGTGGTGGGGACATGTGGATTTGCCATTGATTTCCAAATGGATTGACACTGACATGGTGCAGTGAGGAGACCCTTGAATGTAAAGGCATCTTGTTATATGGATAGTTTTCAGGGCAATGTGCAGAATCATGTTGCTATGGACAAGGGGGCAAGCTATGTGGGAATGAAGCCTGATTGTTGCATTCTCTTGCAGACCCTGAAAAACCACACGTGACAGAACTCCCTCCAGCACTGTGTCCCAGTTGAACTCCTTGTATTTCATAAAGTAAATACCAAACTCCCAGTGCAGCAGCAGGAAAAAACCATGAAAAGTTGAGGATGACCAAAAAGCTTCACTGTCCACACGGGGAGACACTTAGCCCCCAGTGGCCACAATTTACCTACAACGTGAGAATTCAGCACTGCTGCCTCATGTGCATTGGAAAATAAGAAAGAATGTCCTCCAGGAAACATAGATGCAGACCCAGCTTTGATGGTCTCTATACAAAGGAAGCTAAAACTCCTTACAACAACATATATTTCAAGTGCCCATCCTCAGAGGTAGTTTCTCAAGAATTTTTTTAGGCCAGCAGACCTCCATATTTCTGGAGTGTTTACCCTGTCCCTTACGTTGGAAGACTCCTCTATTACATCCAAGTTTGTGAACTCCTGAGCATTTTCTATTCCAGATATATATTCACAGAATTTCTAACTCTTCTCCTCTAATTGTTTCTTATTTGGGGCGAAGGTGACGTGAAGGCATTGTTGTGGATGAGAGTGGGAAGATTTTCATGTAGCACATGTTTGCATACATATTGGATTCATTTTCCTATTTTCCATTCAAAATACTGAATCTCTGACACTAACGCATACCCTACTAGACTCAGACTACTATTCCTAATATGATGGAGAAAAATAACCCAAACAGAATAGAAATACAAGAAGTTCAGAGGAGGCATGTTGTATAGTTGGACTTCCTTTTGCATGATAAAGTGTAGGTGTTATAAATCTAGTCAATTTTTATTGAAATAGTTCTCCATGAGTTTTTTTTCCTTTAATTTTTATTGTTGGATCTTCAAAGCATTACATAGTTCTTGACATATCATACTTCACACTTTGATTCAAGTGGGTTATGAACTTCCATTTTTCCCTGTATACAGATTGCAGCATCCCATTGGTTACACATCCACTGTTTTACATATTGCTATAGTGTCTGTTGTATTCTGCTGTCTTTCCTATCTACTATCTCCCATCCCCTTCCCTCCAATCTTCTCTCTCTACACCACCTACTGTAATTTATTTCTTCCCCTTGTTTTATTCCCCTTTCTTCTCATTTCCTCTTGTGTTTAATTTTGTATAACCATGAGGATCTCCTTCCATTTCCATGCAATTTCCCTTATCTTTCCTTTCATTCCCACCTGTCACCCCTGTTTAATGTTAATCTTCTTCTCATGCTCTTCCTCCCAACTCTGTTCTTAGTTACTCTCGTTATATCAAAGAAAACATTTGGCATTTGTTTTTTAGGCTTTTGCTCTCTTCACTTAGCATAATCTGTTTAATGCCATCCATTTCTCTGCAAATTTTATGATTCTGTCATTTTTTAATGCAGAATAATACACCATTGTGTATAAATGCCACAATTTTTTTTATCCATTCATCTTTTGAAGGGCACCGAGTTTGGTTCCACAGTCTTCCTATTGTGAATTGTGCTGCTAGGAACATCGATTTATCAGTGTCCCTGTATGATGCTCTTTTTAGGTCTTTAGTGAATAGACTGAGAAGAAAAATAGCTGGGTCAAATGATGTTTCCATTCCCAGCTTTCCAAGAAATCTCCATACTTCTTTCCAAATTGGCTGCACCAATTTGCAGTCCCACCAGCAATGTACAGGTGTACCCTTTTCCCCACATCCTCGCCACCACTTGTTGTTGTTTGACTTCATATTGGCTGCCACTCATACTGGAGCGAGATGGTATCTTAGGGTGGATTTGTTTTGCATTTCTCTGACTGCTAGAGATGGTGAACATTTTTTCATGGACTTGTTGATTGATTGTATGTCCTCCTCTGAGAAGTGTCTGTTCAGGTCCTTGGCCCATTTGTTGATTGCATTATTCGTTTTCTTATTGTTTAATTTTTTGAGTTCCTTGTATACTTTGGAAATTAGGGCTCTCTCTGAAGTGTGAGGAGTAAGATTTGTTCCCAGGATGTAGGCTCTCTAATTACCTCTCTTATTGTTTTTGTTACTGAGAAAAATCTATTTAAAAAATCTATTTAGTTTGATTTTTATTTTTATCCCATTTGTTCATTCTAGTTATTAACTCTTGTGCTATGGGTGTCCTATTGAGGAATTTGGAGCCTGACCCCACAGCATGTACATCGTAGCCAAGGTTTTCTTCTATCAGAAGCCGTGTCTCTGATTTGATATCAAGCTGTTTGATTAATTTTGACTTAACTTTTGTGTATGGTGAGAGAAAGGGATTCAGTTTCATTTTGTTACATATGGAACTCCAGTTTTCCCAGCACTAGTTTTTGAAGATGCTATCCTTCCTCCATTGCATGCTTTTAGCCCCTTTATCAAATATAAGATAGTTGTGGTTTTGTGGATTTGTTTCTGTGACCCCTATTATGTACCATTAGTCCAACCACCTATTTTGGTACCAGTACTATGCTCTTTTTGTTAGTATTGCTCTGTAGTATAGTTTGAGGTCTGGTATCGCTCTACCACCTGATTCACACTTCCTGCTTAGCATTGTTTTTGCTATTCTAAGTCTTTTATTTTTCCATATGAATTTCATTATTGTTTTATCTATTTCTACAAGAAATGCCGTTGTGATTTTGATTGGCATTGCATTAAACCTACAGAGAACTTTTGGGAATATCGCCATTTTGATGATGTTAGTTCTGCGTATCCATGAACAGGGTATATTTTTTCATCTTCTAAGATCTTCTTCTATTTCTCTCTTTAGGGTTCTGTAGTTTTCATTGTGTAAGTCTTTCACCTCTTTTGTTAGGTTGATTCCCAAGTATTTTATTTTTTTGAGGATATTCTGAGTGGAGTGGTTTCCTCATTTCCATTTCAGATGATTTGTCACTGATATACAGGAATTACTTTGATTTATGCGTGTTGATTTTATATCCTGCCACTTTGCTGAATTCATTTATTAGCTCTAATAGGTTTTTGTAGACCCTTTTGGGTCTGCTAGGTACATAATCGTGTCAGCTACAAATAGTGATAATCTAAGTTCTTCTTTTCCTTTTTTTTTACGCCTTTAATTTCTTTCATTTTTCTAATTGCTCTTGCCAGTGTTTCGAAAAGTATGTTGAACAGAAGTGTTGAGAGAGGGCATCCCTATCTTGTTCCAGATTTTAGAGAGAATGCCTTCAGTTTTTATCAATTTAGAATGATGCTGGCCTGAGGCTTAGCATAGATTGCTTTTACAATATTGAGGTATGTTCCTATTATCCCTAGTTTTTCTAGAGTTTTGAACAGAATGGGTTGCTGTACTTTGTTGAATGTTTTTTTCTGCATATATCGGGATGATTATATGGTTCTTATTTTTAAGTCTATTAAAGTGGTGAATAACAATTATTGATTTCCATATATTGAACCAGCTTTGCATCCCAGGGATGAATCCTACTTGATCATGTTGCACATTTTTTTAATATGTTTTTGTGTCTGATTTGCCAGAATTTTATTGAGAATTTTTGCATCTAGGTTCATTAGAGATATTGGTCTGTAGTTTTGTTTCTTTGAAGTGTCTTTGTCTGGTTTAGGAATCAGGGTAATATTGGCCTCCTAGAATAAAATTGGAAGTTGTCCCTCTTTTTTCTATTTTCTGAAATATCTTGAAAACTATTGGTATTAGTTCCGCTTTAAAGGTTTTGTAAAACTCTGCTGTATATATATCCAATCCTAGGCTTTTCTTAGTTGGTAGTGTTTGGATGATTTCTTCTGTTTCCTCAATTGATATTGGTCTGTTTAGGTTATCTATATCCCCCTGACTCAATCTGGGCAGATCATATGACTTAAGAAATTTATTGATGCCTTCACTGTCTTCTAATTTATTGGAGTATAAGGATTCAAAATAATTTCTGATTATCTTCTGTATTTCTGAAGTGTCTGTTATGATATTGCCATTTTCATCCCGTATGCTAGTAATTTGAGTTCTCTCTCTTCTTCTCTTCCTTAACATGGCTAAGGGTCTGTCGATTTTATTTATTTTTTCAAAGAATCAACTTTTAGTTTTGTCAATTTTTCAATTGTTTCTTTTGTTTCAATTTTATTAATTTCAGCTCTGATTTTAACAATTTCTTGCCTTCTACTTCTTTTGCTGTTGTTTTCTCATGTTTTTCTAGAATTTTGAGAGGAACTATGAGATCTTTTATTTGTTGTCTTTTTCCCTTTTTAGGAAAGTACTCCAGGCAATGAATTTCCTCTTAGAACTGCTTTCAATGTGTCCCCTAGATTCTGATATGTTCAGTCTGTCTTTTCATTTATCTCTAAGATATTTTTTATTTTCCTCCTAGATGTCTTCGATAACCCATTGATCATTCAGTAATCTATTGTTCATTCTCCAAGTGATGGATGATTTTTCCTTCCTTCTTTTACCATTGATTTTCAGTTTCATTCCATTATGATCAGATAAGATGCCTGGTATTATCTGTACTCCTTTGTATTTTCTAAGAGTTGCCCTGTGACATAATATATGATGTATTTTTGAGAGGTATCTATGTGCTACTGAGAAAAAAGTGTAACTACTTGTTGTTTGGTGGTATATTCTATATATGTCAATTAAGTCCAATTTATTAATTGTGTTATTGATTTCCATTGTTTCCTTATTCAACTTTTTTTTGGAAGATTTGTCCAGTAGTGAGAGAGGTGTGTTGAAGTCTCCCATGATTATTGTATGGTGGTTTATTAGACTCTTGAACTTGAGAAGAGTTTGTTTAGTGAACATAGCTGCACCATTGTTTTGGGGCATATACATTTATGATTGTTATGTCTTGTTGGTGTATGGTTCCCTTGAGCAGTATGAAGTGTCCCTCTTTATCCCTTTTGATAAACTTTGGCTTGAAATCTATTTTATTTTATATGAGTATGGACACTCCTGCTTGTTTCTGAAGTCCATATGAGTGATATGATTTTTCTCAACTGTTCACCTTCAGTCTATGTACGTCTTTTCCAATCAATTGCGTCTCCTGTAGGCAGCATATTGTTGGGTCTTGTTTTGTGATTCATTCTACTATCCTGTGTCTCTTAATTTGTGAGTTTAAGCCATTAACTTTTACGGTTATTATTGAGATATGGGTTGTTCTTCCAGCCATATTTGTTTATTTATGTTACTAAGCATGGTTTGTTTTTCTTTGATTATTTTCCCCCCTTTACTGTACTACCTCCCACTGTTGGTTTTCATTGTTATTTTCCATTTCCTCTTCTGATCATGTTTTGCCGAGGATGTTTTGAGGAGATGGTTTTCTAGCTGCAAATTCTTTTAAATTTTGTTTATCATGGAAGGTTTTAATTTCATCTTCCATCCTGAAGCTTAATTTCGCTGGATGCACAATTATTGGTTGAAACCCATTTTCTTTCAGCTTTGGAAAAATGTTATTCCAGGATCTTCTAGCTTTCAGAGTCTGTGTTGAAAGATCAGCTGTTATAATGATTGGTTTACCGCTAAATATAATCTGCTTCCTTTCTCTTGTAGCTTTTAAAATCCTTTCCTTATTCTGTATGTTTGGCATCTTCATTATAATATGTCTAAATGTGGATCTCTTATGATTTTTGCACATTCGGCATCCTGTAGGCTTCTAGGATTTGGGATTCTGTCTCATTCTTCAAGTCTGGGAAGTTTTCCCATATTATTTCATTGAATTGATTTCTCATTCCTTTGGTTTGGACCTCTATACCTTCCTGTATCCCAATGATTCTTAAGTTTGGTGTCTTTATGTTATCCCATATTTCTTGGATGTTCTGCTCATGGTTTCTTAACAGTCTTGCTAGCTGTCTCGGTTCTTTTCAAGTTGAAATACATTGTCTGATGTTCCATCTTCTAAGTGATCTCCTCTGCTGGTAGTATTCTCAATTGAGTTTTTAAGTTGGTTTATTGCTTCCTGCATTTCTATGATTTCTGTTTGTTTGTTTTTTATAACCTCTATCTCCCTGTATAGTTGATCTTTTGCTTCTTGGATTTGTTTATGTAATTCACTGTCAAAGTGATCTTTCATTGTCTGATTTTGCTGTCTAATGACTTCCTTGAGACTCCAGATCATCTGAAGCATGTATGTT
Organism: Callospermophilus lateralis; assembly: GCF_048772815.1. NCBI lineage: Eukaryota > Metazoa > Chordata > Mammalia > Rodentia > Sciuridae > Callospermophilus > Callospermophilus lateralis. Next base: position 222,638 of record NW_027513239.1, read on the forward strand.
TTGAATTCTTTATCTGACATTCCATCTGCTGCAGGTATTACCTCTTCTAATGTTGAGTTGACCTTCATTGCTTGTTGTCCTTTCTTTCCTTGTCTTTTCATACTGTTCGCGTATCTTTCTGTTTGTTCAAATTGTTGTGTTATTGAATTTTACCCCTAAATATTTATACTGCTCTCTTATAGTTGCAAAGTCTCCCTCACAGGCGCAGGCCGTGGCTCTGCCCCTCCTCCAAATAGGGCTATGTGCCTACCTCACCAGCAGGCTGCTTGGCCTGTTCTGCCAGTCGGTAGCAGGTCTTCCTACCTTGGAGGAGCGGGCAGCAGCTCTACCCCTCTGCTGGCACTGGGCCTGTTCTGCCAGTGGGTCACAGGTCCACCTACCCTGCAGGTGCGGTTGTCGGCTCTGCCCCTCCGCATGACGCTGGGCCTCTTCTGTCTGTGGGTTGAAGGTCAGTCTACCTTGCAGCCGCGGGTGGCGGCTCTACTCCTTCCCAAACCGGGGTGATGTGTCTAACACGCTGGCAAGTCACAGGGCCTCTTGTGCCGGTGGGTCAGAAGTCCAGCTGCCTTGCAGGCACAGGCGGCAGCTCGGACCCTCCCCCAACCTGGTGATGTGTCTACCCCCCTGTAGGGCCCCTGGGCCTGGTCTGTCCATGTTCGCAGGTCCACCTACTTCGCAGGCGCGGGGGGCGTCTCTGCCCCTCTGAAGGCCGCTGGGCCTGTTCTGCCGGTGGGTTGCTGTTCACCAACCTTGATGTCGCAAGGGGCGCCTCTGCCCCACCGCGGTTTTCTGGGCCTGTTCTGCCTGTGGGTCGCAGGTCTGCGTACCTTGCAGCCGGGCGGTGGCTCTGCCCTTTCCCCAACCAGTGCGATGTGTCTTTTACGATTGGCGGGCCGCTAGGCCTGTTCTACCGGTGGGTGGAGGGTCCGCCTACCTTGCAGGTGCAGTTGGTGGCTCTGTCCCTCCTTCTATTCATGTGTATTTAAAGTTAACAAATATGTGAATTCCTGTCTCCATTTCTCTGTACCCTATTCAGCCCATGTATTTTTATATGCACATATACAATCCTACCTGGTATCACAAGTAAATACTTATGAGGTTGCTGACATGGCAGATACAAATTGTGAGAAGAGATCACTCCTCCTAAACGCTGTTGGAAATTAAAATTCAAACTATGGGTGAGCTTCCTAGTTGAACAACATTATACATAAATCTATGTTCAGTAAAATGAAGATTTTTGGATTTGTGGATGATATATATTTCATGATGTATTTCGATTGGCATATATTGCTACTTTTAAATGTCTGTGTGTGTGTGTGTGTGTGTGTGTGTGTGTGTGTAGGTATAAATATATATATATATATATATATATATATATATATATATATATATATATATTTACTGTCCAGATTTTTCAAAATATAAAATATATGTGTCTTATTATACACTCCCTCAATTCATTCATGTTCATGTATGTGGATTTATTATCAGCTTTTCACAAGATTATTTTCAGAAATATTGATCCACCTGAAATACATATTTGTTTCCTAGTACTGAAAACTAACTACAGTGAATTGTGCATACAAATCCTAATATTTCTACAGTTACTGACCATGTTTAACATCAATGCAAGTAGATTCCTATGGGACATGATATGTATTTTGACGTTCATTTTTTTTCAACACTGGTAAATTACTATTTCTTCAGTTTATGCACATCATAGGGTATATATTTAATCCACAAGTTAGCAAATTTATATGAATTTTTTTCACTTTCCATCACATCCTGCTTCAGAACACATGTATTCCTCCATGTTTCTTGACTAGTCTTTTCATGAGACTTCTTTCTAAACACATAATTTTGGATTTCCATAACCACTATTGAGGCAAAAGTCACACACACTTCATGATAAACCATAACACTAATATTACCATTATATGTATAACAGGTTGGAATGAATGTATGAATATCAATATAACATTTCCTATATATTTTCAGATATCAATTCAATCCATTATTTAAATTTGGAACCAGTTATATTATTTATTCAGAGTATGGTCTATTCATGCATTTTCTCTATATTTATATAACACAGACTACACCTATTTGTACCCCCAATACTAATTTATTCGTGTTCAAAATATTGCTCCTCAAAATGGTGGAAGAAATACTCATGTCACCTGATCTATATATAAATTTTATCACAGTAATATTGTGGAAACAAAAAGCAAGGTCACACTTATGATTGTACCAAATCCTAAATGGAAAGTGAGCATGGATTACTAATAACATCCATGTCCAGGTTGCCTAATGCTCTCAAATGTCAATCCTATTGGTGAATATATATTTGTTTATTCCTGAAATTACATATTCAACCTCAACCCTGTTGAAAATGTCTAATCCTATCACTCACTTTATACATTGCCTGATTTCCGAATGTCTTCATTGATATCTTTTTTTCTATATTTTTTCCCCAGTTAATCATTGTGACCGACTCTTCAAATGTGCTGACATTTACTTTCACTCTCTACCCAAACCCGTATTGCTAAAGATCTTTTGGTCCAAATCCTATACACACTCTTCATTATAAACCTACCGACTATCATCTTAATCCACCAACTATCCCTTTTTGACTGGATGTTGTCTTTGACATTCAATCATCCAAGGGACAAGGTCCTATGACATTGTATATCAATTTATCTGAGACACCTGCGCAGAACATAATTTAAAGCTAAGAATCCAAATCATGGGCACAATGCCCTTCTGGGCTTTAAAAATTACCTAGATTTCTGTGTTCATACTTATATTTCACCTATATATTCTTGTAAATATTGCAAAATCACAATACCATTATTCATCCCGCAGAATGATTTCTAAACCAAATGGAACCTGTTATTAACCTTAACCATACAATGGTCCCTCAATCTAACTTTACAGAAGAGGAGGGACAGAATTGGTCTTCCAATATATAAATGTAGGGGATCTTCCAGCTACTGAGAACCTCAAAGTTCCATGCAGAAATGATCCCTGGAGAAGATGTAGGCAGCTATGAAGGACCTGAGAGAGCAGAACTCATCTTTCATGGCAAACAACCTGGTCAGGATGAAGGGATGTGTCAGAATCAGCCTCACTCTTCTTAATGTTGACAAGATGGACCAAACCAGGCCTGTGTGGAGAGCTGTTCCCGGGTGCCTATGGTTGATATACAATTCACAGTTGTGAAAGTGTCACAGGAAGTAGGGGCAGCCTCATTCTCAGGAGAACCTTGGAAGCAAATGTTAGGACAAATTGGTTGCCAAAGCAGTGACCTCATTCAGTTCATAAAGGAAGTGACCTTCTTCACTTCCTTGGTGATAGAACTCTCTGAAATTGGGATCCAGGAAGCCATGCACCCAGAGCCAGTCCCAGTACCATTCCCAGTGGGCTCACATGTTTGGATTTACCAAGAACAGAGTCAATCTTTCTTGGTACCTACTGATATGAGGATGGCCAAATTTCAGGAGAGCTCTGCAGAGGGGCCTTTCCTGAGAAAGCAGGTAGTGGCTCACCGCTGGCTCCTGACAACTTCACAGAGTTGTCCAATGAGATCAGATTTGAGACAGGACAGGCCATTTCAGGGAAACGTAGTATGGCCCACCAGTCAGAGGACACTCTGGATAGTCATAGACCTACTTGGGGAAAGGAGGTGCCTTTGTGGGTGTGGGTGTGAGTTTTTGGTTTTGTCTCATGTTCTAAGAATAGGTAGGAAAGGAGGTTTATTTGGTTTGGAGTGGACTGTTTCTAGTAAGTCTTTTGACAAGGTGAGTGTTTCTATGTCTGTGTATCCCACTGTGTTCATGGTTGTAGATATTAGAAAATAGAATGCATCAATGGATGTGTCCTCTTTAGTAGAAAGCTTCCCAGCATTCATCCTGCCCGATTGATGAATGGACTGTCGCTTCCCTTATGGATGGGCAACACCTACTATTTTCCTAAGGTCCTGTTTTCTTCCTGATTCTGTCCACTCTCCGGAATTGGCTCATGGTTTTGTGTCCAAAAAATGTACCACCTCCAAGCTCTGTGACATAGCCATGTACTGAATAGCTAAAGGAATGAGGAGCATCTCAGAAAACTCAGATACCAGAGTGACGTGGAAAGCCTCAGTGGAGTAACCCTGCTTTGGGCCTTTTGCTAACCAATTCTTCTCTTCCACTGAATGTGAGGAAGGTCTTGGCCTCAGGCCACTCCTTTGTGAAGCATGAAGAAAACAGTTTTCAAATGGAAATGAATGGGCATCACCTGTGGCTCTTTGTGAATTGCTTTGGAAACGGATATGTCTGAATCATCCTCTTGGCCCTGTGTGAGGCTGTGGCTTAGATCTCAGCATCTGTTGGATCAAAAGAAAGATCTCATGTGTGCATCCAAAACCAAAATGGAAAAAGATCAGTCATTGTTGATGAAGTCTCTCGCCTTCCTCTGTTAGGTTCCTGACCTCCATCAAGTGAGAATAGTGATCCTTTGAAACAAATGAGTTCTTCAAAGCACTGCAGAGGCTAGCCCATACATGCTTGTGTTTTGTCATGTCTCCAAATCACATAAAGAATCTATACCCGACAGTCAGTAGGCCTCAAATTGGAGAAGCAGAGCAGTATTAATGGAAGGCATATTTGATCCCTCCTGGTTCACAGGAGGGGTGTTCAGGCCACCCTGATTTTAGGGAAAAGACGGGCAATGTCTTGGGCTTCGCCCCTCATGGAAAACTCCAGCCAGAGGTAATGAGTAGTGTCTATATGGAAGAAGATGAGGGCCATGTGGGAGTGTTTTGGTTTTAATTGTGGTCATTTGTGTGGCGGTTGGAAGAGATGACTGGGTCCACCTGGGCTTGAACTCTGCTGTGATTCCACTTAGAGACTGAGATCTGGAACTGACTTCAGAGAAATATTGCCATGAATTGTGTTGTGGTTTTAGGAGACCACACATGACATTCGCCCTTGGAACATGAGATCTATGCCCAGGGTGGCTTTCCACAAAAAACTGGGAATCTCAGACAGGATATCCCATGATTTTATTCTGAAAGACTTGCCAGCCATAGTTGAGAGTCAAAACATACATAGACCTCACATTGTAGACCTAAATGGGCCTGGCTTCATTTGACCTTTTGGCCACTTTTTGAGAAGCCGTGCTTGGGAGAGTTTTCCAGAGCTTTCATTGAAATGAGCTTCCTAAACATTTAATGGTTCCTGAATGAATTGAAAACGACAGTGCTTCCAATTTTATCCTTGAAAAATGGATAGATAAGTACCACGAAATTTTTCAATTTCCCATGACAAGGTGGCACTGGAGCACCTTTTAATGTCCTGTTCCTGATCAAGAGTGTACTAGACAGTGCCTTGATGGTGTAGAACTGAGATGCCAGGAAGTTGGAGCACGCTAAGTAGTGGGGTTAGAGCAGTGGTGGGGAGGTGTGTGATTAACCATGCATGGTGGGTTCATGGGGATCTGCCATTACCCTACAAGTGGATTGTGACTGACATGGTGCAGCCAGCAGACCCTTTTATGTAAAGGCATCTTTTTATATTGAGAGGTTTCAGGGCATTGTTCAGAATCGGGTTGCTATGGTCAATGGGGAAAACTATGTGGGATAGAAGCCTGTTCTGTGCATTCTCTTGCAGACCCTGAAAAACCACACATGACCGAACTCCCTCCAGCACTGTGTTCCAGTTGAACTCCTTGTATTTTGTGAAGCAAATACCAAACTCACATTGCAGCAGCAAGAAACACCACGACAAGTGGAGGATGACCAAAAGACTTCACAGTCCACACGGAGACAGACTTAGCCCCCAGTGGCCACAGTTTACCTACAAAGAGAGAATTCAGCACTGCTCCCATATGTTCATTAGAAAATAAGAAACCATGCCCTCCAGGTCACTTAGATACATGCCCAGCTTTGATGGTCTCTCTACAAAGGAAGCTAAAGCTCCTGAAAACAACAAATATTTCAAGTGCCCAAACTCAGAGGCAGTTTCTCAAGAAGTCTTTAGTCCAGCAGAGCTCCATGTTTGTGGAGTATTTACCCTGTCCCTTACTTTTGGAAACTCCTCTACCACCTTCATGGTTGTAAACTCTTAAGCATATTCCATTCCAGATATGTATTCACAGATTTTCTAACTCTTCCACTCTAATTGTGTTTTACTTGGGGCGAAGGTAAAGTCAAGTCATTGTTCTGGATGAGAGTGGGAAGATTTTTATGTAGTACATATTTACATATACATTGAATTTATTTTCCTATTTTCCATTCATAATACTGAACCCTGACATTAACCCATAACCTACTAGACTCTGACTACTAATTCAAATATGATGGAGAAAAATAACCCAAACAGAATAGAAATAAAAGCAGTTCAGAGGAGGCATGGTGTATACTTGGACTTGCCGTTTACATTATATAGGGTAGTAGTATTAAATCTACTCAATTTTTTGTTGAAATAGTTCTCCATGTGATTTTAAAGTTAACAAATAGGTGAATTCCTCTCTCCCTTTCTCTGTAGCCAATTCAGCACATGTATTTTCATATGCACATGTAGAATCATACCTGTTATCACATGTACATTCTTGTGAGGTGGCTGACTGGGCAGATACAAATTGGGATAACAGATCACTCCTCCTAAACCCAGTTAGAACTGAAATTTCAACCTATGGGTGAGCTTCGTAGATAAACAACATGATAAATAAATCGATGATCAGTAAAATGAATATTTTTGGATCATTGGATGATATATATTTCATGATGAATTTTGATTGGCATATATGTTGCTACTTTTTATTTTCAGAATATGAAATATATGTGTCTTATTGTACACTCCCTAAGTTCATTCATATTCACTGTATGTGGATTTATAAACAAATTTTCAAAAGTTTATTCTCAGAAAAATTCATCTACCTGAAATACATATTTGTTTCTTAGAACTGAAAGCCAACTTCAGTGAATGGTGCATACGAATCCTAATATTTCTACAGTAACTGACACAGTTTAACATCAATGCAAGTAGATTCCTATGAGACATGATGTGTATTGTGATGTTTATTTTTAGTCAACACTGGTACATTACTATTTCTTCAGTTGATACCCATCATAAGATATATATTTCATCCACAAGTTAGCAAATTTAAAGGCATTTGTTTCAATTTCAATAACTTCTTGCTTCAGAAAACATGTATTCCTCCTTGTTTCTTGACTGGTATTTTCATAAGACTTCTTTCTAAACACATTATTTTCGTTTTCCATAATCACTTTTGAAGCAAAACTCACACACTCTTCATGATAAAACATAACCCTAATATTACCATTAGAAGTATAACTGGTTGGAATGAATGATTGTATATCAATATAAGAATTCCTGTATATTTTCTGATATCAATTCAATCTTTTATTTAAAGTGGAACCAGTTATATTATTTATTCATAGTATGGTCTATTCTTGCATTATCTCTATATATTCATAGACACAGGGTACACCTATTTGTACCCCCATACTCATTTATACACCTTAAAAATATTGCTCCCAGAAATGGTGGAAAAATTATTCATGTCACCTGATCTACATATACATTTTATCACAGTAGTATTCTGGACACAAAATGCAAAGGTCACATTTCTGATTGTACCAAAGCCTAAATTTATAGTGAGCATGTATTTCTAAAACATCCATGTCCAGGTTGCCTAATGCTCTCAAATGTCAATCCAATTGGTGACTACATATGTGTTTCTTCCTAAGATTATATATTCAAACTCAACCCTGTTGAAAATGTCTAATCCTATCACTCACTTTTACTTTGCCTGATATCCAAAAGTCTCTACTGATATATGCTTTCCTACATAATTTCCCAGGTTCATGATTTTGACTGACTGTTCATATGTGCTGACATTTACATTCACTCTCTACCTGAAACCCAAATTCTAAATAACTTTTGGTCCAAATCCTATACTCACTCTTCTTTCTGAATATACCTACTATCTCCCAAATCCTACTGACTATCCTTTTTTGAATTGGTGTTCTCTTCGACATTCAATCACCCAAGGTACAAGGTCCAATGCCAATGTATATTAATTTATCTGAGACATCTGTGCAGGACATAATTCAGAGCTAAGTCTCCCAATCAAGGGCCTCATACTTTTCTGGGCTTCAAATCTTACTTAGATTTCTGTTTACATACAGTGTGACCAGGAAAGTCTCAGTGGAGAAACCCTGCTTTGGGCCTTTTGTTTACCTATTGTTCTTTTGCCCTGAATGTCAGGAAGGTCTTTGCCTCAGGCCACACGTTTGTGAAGCCTGAAGAAACAGTTTTCAAATGGAAATGAATGGGCATCCCCTGTGGCTCTTTGCTTAATTGCTTTGTAAAGATATGTGTCTGAATCAGCCTCTTAGCCCTCTGTGAGGCTGTGGCTTATATTCTCAACTCCTGATTGATGTAAAGAAAGATACCACGTGTGCATCCAAAATCAAAATGGCAAAAATTGCAGTCATTGTGGATGAAGCCTCTCGCCTTCCTCTGTAAGGTTCCTGACCTCCATCAAGTGAGAATAGGGATCCTTTGATCAAATGAATTCTTCAAGGCCCTGCAGAGGGTAGCCCATAGGTGCTTGTGTTTTCTCATGAGTCCAGTTCACATAAAGAATCTAAACCCCACAGTCAGAGACCTCAAGTTGGAGAAGTGGAAAAGTATTAATGGCAGGCCTATTTGATCACTCCTGGTTCACAGGAATGATGTCGAGGCCACAGTGACTTTAGACAAATGAGAGGCAAGGGAGCATTTTTTGGACACTGTCTTTCGTTGCACCCCTAGTGGAAAACTCCAGCCAAAGGTTATGATGAGTGTCTATATGGAAGAAGATTAGGGCCGTGTGGAGTGTTTTGGATTTAATTGTGGTCATTTGTGTGGTGGTTGGAAGAAATGACAAGGTCCACCTGGCCTTGAACTCTGGTGTGATTCCTCTTAGAGACTGAGTTCTTGAACCGACATCAGAGAAGTATTGCCATGAATTGTGTTGGGATTTTAGGAGGCCACGCATAAGAGTCGCCCTTGGAAACTGAGATCTAGGCCCAGGTTGGCTTTCCACATATCACTGGGAATCTCAGCCAGGATACCAAATGAATTTATTCTGAAAAACTTGGCAGCCATAGTTGAGAGTCAAATATCACACGGACCTCACATTGTAGACCTCAATAGGCCTGGCTTCATGTGACCTTTTGGCCATTCATTGGGAAGCCTTGCCTGTGAGAGTTCTCCAGAGCTTTCATTGAAATGAGCTTCCTCACCATTTAACGGTTCCTTAATATATTGAAACCCACAGTGCCTCCAACATCATCCTTGAAAAATGGCTAGATAGATACCATAATTTTTTTCAAATTCCCATGACCAGGTAGCACTGGAGAACCTTTGGATGTCCTGGTGTTGATCTTGAGTATGCCAGACAGTGCCTTGATTGACTGGGTTTCATGAAAATGGTGTAGAACAGAGATGCCAGTAAGTTGGAGCCGGCTGAGTAGTGGGGCTAGAACAGTGCTGGGCAGGTGTGTGATAAAACATGTGGTGGGGCAATATGGATCTCTTTTTGGCTTCCAAATGGCTTGTGACTGACATGGTGCAGACAGAAGACCCTTCTTTGTAAAGGCATCTTGTTATATGGAGAGGTTTCAGGGCAATGTTCAGAAACAGGTTGCTATGGTCAAGGGAGCAAACTATGTGGGATAGAAGCCTGGTTGGTGCATTCTCCTGCAGACCTTGACCCACCACTCAGACAGAAATCCCTCCAGCACTGTGACACAGTTGAACTCCTTGTATTTTGTGAAGCAAATACCAAACACCCAGTGCAGCAGCAAGAGACACCACAAAAATTGCAGGATGACCAAATGGCTTCACAGTCCACACGGGGAGAAACTTAGCATCCAGTGTCCACAGGTTACCTACTAAAAGGGAATTCAGCACTGCTTCCTCATTTTCATTGGAAAATAAGAAACCATGTCCTCCAGGTCACATAGATGCACACCCAGCTTTGATCGTCTCACTACAAGGGAAGCTAAAGCTCCTGACAACTACATATATTTCAAGTGCCCAACCACACAGGCAGTTTCTCAAGAAGTCTTTAGGCCAGCAGAGCTCCATGTTTGTGGAGTGTTTACCATGTCCTTTACATTTGGAAACTCCTCTACCACCTCCAAGGTTTCAAAACCTTGAGCATATTCCATTCCAGATATGTATTCACTGACTTTCTAACTCTTCTCCTCTAATGGTGTTTTAGTTGGGGTGAAAGTACTGTCAAGGCATTATTCTGGATGAGAGTGGGAACATTTTTTTGTAGCACATATTTACATACACATTGGATTCATTTTCTAATTTTCCATTCCAAATATTGAATCCCTGACACTAACCCGTAACCTACTACACTCTGACTACTAATACTAATAAGATGGAGAAAAATAACCCAAACAGAATAAAAATACAAGCATTACAGTAGGCATGGTGTATAGTTGGACTTGCCTTTTGCCTTAAATATGGTAGGAGTTATAAATCTAGTCAATTTTTTGTTGAAATCGTTCTACATGTTTTTTTAAAGTAAACCATTCTGTGAATTCCTGTCTCCCTTTCTCTGTAGCCTATTCACCACCTGTATTTTTATATGCACACATAGAATCCTACCTGGGACCACACGCACATTCTTGTGAGGTGGCTAACTTGGCAGATACAAATTGTAAGGGACCACTCTTTCTAAACGATGTTTTTGAACTGAAAATTCAAATTATGTGTGAGCTTTCTACTTGAACAATATTATTCATAAATCCATGTTCAGTAAAATAAATATTTTTGGATCTGTCGATGATATATATTTCATTATAAATTTTGATTGGCATATATATTGCTATTTTTAATGTATCTCTGTGTGTGTGTATCTATATATCTATATATCTATCTATATATATCTATATCTATCTATCTATCTATATATCTATATCTATCTATATCTATCTATCTATATCTATCTATATATATCTATACATATATTTATATATACACTCTCCAGATTTTTTAAAATATGAAATGTGTGTCTTATTTTACACTCACCAAATTCATTCATATTCATGTATGTGGATTTATAATCAACTTTTCACAAGGTTATTCTTAGAAATATTCATTCACCTGAAATACATATTTGTTTCCTAGTACTGAAAATAATTCAGTGAATGGTGCATACAATTCCTAATATTTCTACAGTAACTGACCCAGATTAACATCAATGCAAGTAGATTCCAATCAGACATGATGTGTATTTTGAGGTTCATTTTTATTCAACACTGGTAGATTACTATTTCTTTAATTTATGCACATCATAGGATATATATTTCATCCACAAGTTAGGAAATTTATAGGCATTTCTTTCACTATCAATCACTTCCTGCTTCAGAACACATGTATTCCTCCATATTTCTTGACTGGTCTTTTCATGAGAAAAGGGACGGACAAGGCAAGAAAAGGCACCTAAGATAGCACCGAAGACAGGGAAACAGTCCTATTTGGACTGTTGTCCAGAGCTTTCATTGAAATGAGCTTCCTCACCATTTAACGGTTTAGAGGGCATTGCTTCTGTTGTAAACAATTAATCCCCTGAAACCCAAGTTTAGGTTGTTTCACAATTTTGTACCCAACATGTAAGGGAGGGGCTCAGAATTCCACAGTCTGCAGAAGTTCACAAAAAGCAGGTTTTTTTTCTCTATTCTGGGCAAGTTAACATTTTAAGGACCCCTGGGAGGGGCAGAGCTTTTTTCTTCCCTTTTTTCCTTGCCAGCTGTTACCATGGAGCCCAGTTTGTAACTTCTTTATCTTAGAAATATAGACATTTCTGTGAACCCCCAGCTCAAGGCCAGAGGCCTTGTTCACATATGGCCAGCATTGTGACTGACTCTTTCCAAACACATTATTTTCGATTTCCATAATTACTTTTGTAGCAAAACTAACATATCTTCATGATCAACCATAACCCTAATATTAATATTATATGTATAACTCGTTGGAATGAATGATTGTATATCAATATAAGATTTTTTATATATTTTCAGATATCAATTCAATCCATTATTTAATGTGGAAACACTTATATTATTTATTCACTGTATGGTCCATTCATGCATTATCTCTATATTCATAGACACAGTGTACACCTCTTTGTACCCCCAATACCCATTTATATGTCTTCAAAATATTGCTCCCAGAAATGGTGGAAGAAATACTCATGTCACCAGATCTACATATACATTTTATCAGTGTAATATTCTGGACAAAAAACGCAAATGTCACACTTATGATTGTACCAAAGCCTAAATGGAAAGTGAGCAGGGATTACAAAAAACATCCATGTCAAGGTTGCCTAATGCTTTCAAATGACAATCCTATTGGTGATTACATATTTGTTTCTTCCTAAGATTATATATTCTAAGTCAACCCTCTTTAAAATGTCTAATCGTATCACTCACTTTATAGTTTGCCTGATATATTGATATCTGCTTTCCTTCATATTTTTCCCAGTTCATTATTCTGACTGTTCACATGTGCTGACATTTACATTCACTCTCTAACCGAACCCCTCTTGCTAAAGAACTTTTGTTCCAAATCCTATACTCACTCTTCTTCCGAAACCTACCGACTATCTTCTAAATCCTACTGACTATCCCTTTTCGACTGGATTTTCTCTTCTACATTCAATCATCCAAGTAATGTTTGTGCGAGCATGGGAGGAAGAGACCACAAAGAGACTGTCTCATGCAACATCAAAGGGTTTATTGGGGGTCCAGCATGCTGGGGTTCAGAGCTCACATGAACAGAGCAGAGAGCCCTGAGAACAGCTTAAGCAGAGCTTATATAATTTCCTTGGAGAGGGCAGGGATGGAAGTTTATTGATGGGTCAGGGCAAGTGGGCGGTTTGCGTGTAAACGGGTGAGGGAATACATTCTGCAATTTGGCAGTTAGGGAACAGCACATTCTGGAAAAAAGATTAGCAAACAGTTCTCAATATTTCAACAGTGTTTTGTTAAGCATACAGAAAAAACAGGAAATTACAAGTACCTATTTTATTAACCTTTCTTTTCCCACTTCTTCTGGCTACTGTTAATCATAAAAGTGATCATTGCTGGGTGTCACATTCTATGTCTGCAAGTGGGGAATTACCAAAAGTTTAAATTCTCCAATTTGAGCTTGGAGAAAACAAATTACACGTTTGAGCACACAGGGTTTCATAGTTAGCAATAATATGAGGATTATTATTGGACCCACCAGGGTTGATAGAAGCGAAGTTAACCAGGGGTACTGTATGAACCAGACTCAAACCACCCTTTTTGTGCCTCTCTCTCTCATTGACCCTCTTCAAGGTGTCTTTTTAATTCACTCATATATTTTTTTACAACTACAGTATGTTTGCCATAAAAACAACATTCTTCCCTCAATGCAGCAAAAGGCCCCCGTCTCTCATGAAGAGGAGGTCCAACCTTTGACTGTTCTGTAAAACTACTTCAGAGAGAGAGGATAAAAATTCCTGCAAAGCTGTGATGGAGGTTTCTAATATCTTTAAGTTTCGGTCTATTGCTGCTTCTAATTGGGTCATTTGTTGTGTCCCATGGAGCAGGGCAGTGGTTCCTGTGCCCACCCCTGCAGCAACTTCTATTCCTAATAGGAAGGCTAAAGTGAGAGAAATATGTTCGCAGCGGAACCGGGTTGTATGCCCCCCTGTTTGAACTTCTAATGAACCTGCATCATTATACAGCACTCTGGGAAACATCTGCACCATTACACAATTAATCACATCTGTTGACCATTTCATGAAAACATAAAAAATATTTAAGTATATAGATTTTACTGTTGTAGGGGTGGACAAGGCAAGGCACCTAAGATAGCACCGAAGACAGGGAAAAAGTCCTATTTGGTTGCCACTGGATTCAGAGGGCATTGCTTCTGTTGTAATCAATTAACTCCCTTAACCCCACGTTTATGTAGTTTCAGAATTTTGTACCCAGCATGAAAGGGAAGGGGCTCAGAAGTTCACAGTGTGCAGAACTTCACAAAAAGAAATTTTTTTCTGTTTTTTCCTCTGTTCTGGGCAAGTTAACTTTTCAAGGACACCTGGGAGGGAGAGAGCTTTTTCTTCATTTTCTTTTATCCCCCTGCAGCTGTTACCATGGAGCCCAGCTGGTAATTTTTTATCTTTGAAATGTAGCCATCTCTTTGAAGCCCCAGCTCAAGGCCAGAGGCCTTGTTCACATATTGTGTGAAAAACTATTAAGGGGGTATCTAGCTTAGGAGTGCTGATTTTTCCAGCCAGTGGCTAAGTAGAACAGGGCAACAGAAAAAAAGGGAGTTTATCTACACTGAACTCTTTTGTAGGGACTCTTTTGCTGAAAGTCCTAATGTCAGCCATGGTGAATACTTCTGAAGAAGTTCAGTTAAGATTTTTCTCTGGGCCTGGTACAGAGGGGGAAGATGGGGAAGGCGGGGGGTGAGAGCAGCTCCGTGGATCTGAGAATGAGGCAGGTGAGATGTAAAAGAATAATGAGAAAGGGGTTTGGGATTTTCCTAGCAACTAAAACTTGAGCAGTAGAACAGGTAGAGCAGAGGGGAAGACAGGAGTGAGTATCCCAAAAAGCCTGTGAGGTACTTTAAATTCTAAGTAACCTGTTTTTAGTGATGACAAAGGAACTTTAAAGGCCATTTTCATTACATCTTCGTTAGGGGTCTGAGGGCTCTCCTAAGCTGGTTTGAGCTTTGTGTTAGCTGGTAAGAGGACCAGGTTAGACCCGGTGCAGGCACTGACAGGAGAAGAGAGGAGTGAGTGGGTGGAGGGGTACCTCAGTACCTGCTACCTCAGCAAGGGGCCAATGGTCTGAGAACCGGCAGAGGTTTGGGTGTTTGATCTAGTAATTGGAGGAGAGAAATCAGGTTAGTGAGCTGGGACTGACAGCAGAGAGTCTTGAGCAGAAGGATGAGGGTGAGGATCTATTGGAGAAGCATAGTTCAGGATGTGAGCGAAAGAGGGAAAAGGCCTTCACATAGGGGAATTTCCTTTCACCCTTTTGAGCACTTGCAGAAGTTAAAAAGGTCACACAGAATTTGCGGATCTAGAGACTTCTCTGGGGGTTTGGTTTTGGTTGTCTAATTGGTAATATGGCCAATGCTGTGTACTGAATTTAATGAGGATTTTGGGTTCCACCAGGCAACCCATCTATGCTGAAATCCTCATGACTTACAGAAGATTTCGGCTTTTCCCCCACACAGCCATGGCTCTTTGAGGCTTTAATAGTCTGCGGGGCAAACATACTAATCTAGGCTAGCCAATCTGCATCTGGCTCGCATG
This sequence comes from Callospermophilus lateralis, assembly GCF_048772815.1. Taxonomy (NCBI): domain Eukaryota; kingdom Metazoa; phylum Chordata; class Mammalia; order Rodentia; family Sciuridae; genus Callospermophilus; species Callospermophilus lateralis. The sequence continues at coordinate 238,010 of NW_027513239.1, forward strand.
TCCCTACATCCATAATGTTTGTTTCCATTATCTATTGTACGGAAAGGATTTAATGGAATTTTAGTGGGATCCTCTTCATCTGGGATATCCTAATAAGAAAGACCTATAGCCAGCTGACAAATATCTGGGTGGAGAGATGGCCACAAGATCACTAAGGGGGCTGTATGTGAGGTAGACCATACTTCTTGTCTAGTAGGATTTGTGATCAGCCATTGCTGCTGAACGTGCTGATGCGTGTTAGGTCTACTCATTGCCAAGGGGAGAGTCTATAGCCTTATCCACATGACGAATACACAATTTGAAAGGGTTACCAGTCTTTTCCAGTTTCCAGCCAGAGTCTGGACAGGGTGCAGGCTTGAGATTAGAGGCATGGATTCAGGAAGTGATTCTGTCAACTTTTACCGCTGCAGGTGTTATAAGTAGCATCCAGGGATGACACCTAGTATCGTCTTATGTAGATGATGTCTCTTACTTGATATCGATGTGGAGTCCCCTCATCCCCAGGTTGGAAAGCAGTCGCCAGCTATTTCCACAGGTATCGCTGAGTTCTTTCAAGAGATTTAAGTCTGTCAAGCAAGGGGGCGTGGAAGGGATGTTTAGGTCTTAGAGTTGGGGTTAGGTCCCTTACTGAAGGAGAGGCATCATAGAGAATTTCATAGGGGGTGAGTTTACACAAAGAAACAGAGGGGGTATTTCTTGCATGAAATAGTGCATAAGGCAGGAGCATAGTCTAATCTTTTATGTTGGTCTCTAAGCTTAATTTCGTTAAGGTCTCTTTAATGGTTCTATTTATTTTTTTTAACCTGCCCTGAGCTCTGGGGTCTATAAGCACAATGTAACTACCAACTGATCCCCAGGGTCCTGGCTAACCCCTGACTTACCTGGCCCATGAATGCCGTTCAATTATCAGATCCTATTACCTTAGGAAGGCCGTGTCTTGGAAAAATATCTTAATATTTTGCAGGATCTTCTTGACCACCATTTGTGCCGTGTTTTTTTTTTGGGGGGGGGGGAAAGGCTTCAATCCATCCTGAAAATATATCTACAAAGACTAGGAGATATTCATGTCCATATCTTCCTGGCTTAATTTCAGTAAAGTCCACTTCCCAGAATTGTCCTGGTCTGGTTCCTCGTAGGTGCTTTCCTGCAAGAAGCTTGGAATGGTAAGCTTTAACCAATTGACAGAACCGATAGGCTTTTGTTACCTGTTCAGTTATTTCCTTTCGCTGTGAGTGAGTTAGTCGAAAACTCTGTCCTTGATCCTTCAGGAATGGCTGCAGTTTCTTTGAACCAAGGTGAGTGAGTTGATGTACATTTTTAATGTAGTGTAGGGCTTTCTGAAATTGCAGGCTGGGCTCAGTGAAGTTGAGGAGTTCAGTGTCAGTGTCCTTAGATGTTATCAAAAGCTTGCTGGTGCTCAAGGGTTCATTGGAATTGGGCATTCTCATTTAACAGCGGGTATAAAGGAGCAGCTGAGAACACAAACCCAGGTATCAATAACCTGCAAAAGCCAGCAGTCCAAGAAAATCTCTGTTTTGTCTCCTGTTAGATGGGGGTGGTATCTGCCCAACAGTTTGTTTTCTGGGCTCAGTGAGCCATCATTTACCGCCCCTAATGGAATACCCCAGGAAGATTACTTCTTGCTGGCAAATTTCGGCCTTTTTGGGTGAAGCTCTATATCCGAGTTG